>NC_048220.1:80399694-80407848 GCF_002007445.2 Ailuropoda melanoleuca | reverse complement strand
TTGGGGGGTGTATGGGAAGGAGATTTGTTTGCTAATCTCAGGGTGTGTGCTGGAGGGGCAGGGATTGTTGGAAGACTTTTTCAGGAACAAAGGAGCTGGCAGGCACCGATGTCCTGCCCTGTCCCCAGCCGAGGCACACAGACACCAGTGGGAACCAGTGCAATAGCAACACTTCCCACCTAACTTGCTAACAGTGCACCCCACCACCAGGTCCTCCTGTGGACACACCCTTCCATCCAAGCCTTCTGCCCTGTCTTCTCCCAGAGCAGACCCACACAAACTTTGCAAACACAGGGCGCCTGCTCACGTGCCCTTACGCATATCCACCGCCTCCAACCCGCGCAGCCGCAGCAGGAGGCAGGTCCTCCTACCATTGGCCCCAGAGAGGAGCTTGCTGCATCACATGCCTGCCCCCGCGTTCTCCTCTGGACACAACCACTCCAACCCTGTCGCAGGAGTTTCTAAAGCAGCTCCAGGTCTCCTCCCACAGCAGACCGGCTTAAACGTTACCAACATCAGCTGCTCCGGCCCTGAGTTCTACTGCAGATCTGCCGTCTCCATTATGTTCTTGGTCAGAGCCCACCCAAAGAGGTGCCACAAGCCTGGCGGTGTGGAAGCAGCCCTGACAGAAACCAGCACCACCCAAAATGACTCCTGCCACAGGGAGAGGGGAAAAAAAACTATAAAACCGGTCTGACTGTGATCCCAGCAGTGGGCTGAGGGCAGATATTGCGCCTGACTGCAGGCCCTGCCCAACAACAAAAGCTTCTCAGAGGCCAACACAGGGAAAGCACCCTGTAGTTTGATGTTACCACTGTCTGGTAAGCATGTGGTCTGACTCAACTCAAGCCCAAAGCAGCCCCAGACTGGCCCACTAACAACACTAACAACACAGGGACAAACCTGATCACAACACACAAAGAGAGCCATCACAGATGACTGGACTGAAGGCAAAAGTGGCTTAGCCACAACAGCAAGGTATATGCAATACACAGAGGAAATACTCCTGAAGTGCCAGGTTTGGTGAACAGGAGACATTGCACTGTGGGGCAATATAGGACCTCTTCTTTGTAAGGATACTACTTTCAAGAAGAGATGTAAATGACTTTCCTAACAGAGAAAAAGACACACCTAGGGAAAATGACAGATAGAGGAATATATCTCAAATAAAGGACAGGACAAAATCATGGCAAGAGACTTAAACAAAACAGAGATAAGTAACATGCCTGATAGAGAATTTAAGGTAATAGTCATAAAGATACTCCCTGGACTTGAAAAAAAGGGTGGACGATCTCAGTGAGACCTTTGACAAAGAGACAGAAAATATGAAAAAGAACTATTTAGAGATGAAGAACTCAATATATGAATCAAAAATATACTAGATCAAATAAATAAACAGTACCCTAGAGGAAGCAGAAGGACAAAGCAGCAACCAGGAAGACAGAGTGATGGAAAGCAACCACACTGAAGAGGAGAGAGAAAAAATAGTAACAACATACACAAATAGACTTAGGGAACTCAGCAACACCAGCAAGAGTAATAACATTTGCATTATAGGGATCCCAGAAGGAAAAGAGAAAAAAGGGAGAAAATGTATTTGAAGAAATAGTAGCCAAAAACGTCCTGAATCTGGGGAAGGAAACAGAAATCTAGATCTAGGAGGTAGAGATTTTTCCAACAAAAATCAACCCAAGGAAGTCCACACCAAGATGCACAATAATTAAAATGGTAAAAGGTAGTGCTAAAGAGAAAAATTTTAAAGCAAGAGAAAAGAAAACAGCTACATACAAGGGAAACTCCAGAAGGCTATCAGCTGATTTTTCAGCAGAAACTTTGCAGGCCAGAGAAGAGTGGCATGATATATTCACAGTGTTGAAAGGGAAAAATCTGTAGCCAAGAATACTCTATCCACCAAGGCTATCATTCAGAATAGAAGGGGAGATAGAGTTTCCCAGATAAGCAAAAGTTAAAGGAATTCATCACTACTAAATCAGCCCTATAAGAAACGTTAAAGGGGACTCTTTGAGTGGAAAAGAAAGAATATAAGAAGTAAGAAAAAAGTAGAAAGCAAAAAAGCAGTAAAAGTAAGTGTATCTATAAAAATCAGTCAAGGGACTCACAACATAAAAGGATGTAAAGTATGGCACCATATACCTAAAAATGTGGGGGTAGTGGTGGTGGGAGTAAGGAGGGGTACAAACTTAAGCGACTATCCACTTAATATAAACTGCTTTATGCAGATGTTACATACAATCCTAATGTTAACCACAAATCAAAAACCAGTAATAGATATGCAAAAAATAAAGGGATCCAAGTATATCACTAAAGAAAGCCAACTTATCATGAGAGAAGAAAGCAAGGGAAGAAAGGAAGCAAGGGAAGAAAGGAACAGAGAAAAACTATAAAAACAACCACAAAACAAGTAACAAAATGGCAATACACACCTATCAATAATTACTTTAAATGCAAATGGACTAAATGCTCCAATCAAATGACTCAGGGTGAAGGAAAGGGTAAAAAAAGCAAGACCCACCTATATGGGTCTCATGGGACTCATTTCAGACCTAAAGACATATGCAGGTTGAAAGTGAGGGGATGGAGAAATATTTATCATGCAAATGGATGTGAAAAGAAAGCCAGGGTAGCAATATTTACATTGGACAAAAAAGACTTTAAAATAAAGACTATACCAAGAGAAAAAGAAGGAAATTATGTAATTATAAAAGGAACAATCAACACAAGAAATGACAGCTGTTCATGAGGATGTGGAGAAAGCAGAACCCTCTTGCACTATTGGTGGGAATCCAAACTGGTACAGCCACTCTGGAAAACAATATGGAGTTTCCTCAAAAAGTTAGAAATAAAAATCTCTACAATCTAGTAATTGCACTACTAGGTATTTATGCAAAGCATACAAAAACACTAATTCAAAACGATACAGGCACTCCGATGTGTACAGCAGCCCTTTACAATAGCTGAATTACGGAAACAGCCCAAGCGTACATAGATTAATGGATGGATAAAGAAGAGGTTGTGTGTGTGTGTATACATCTATATCTATATGTACACACACACACATATACACACAACAGAATATTACTCAGCCATAAAAAAGAATGAAATCTTGCCATTTGCAACAACATGCATATAGCTGGAAAGCATTATGATAAACTAAATAAGTCAGTCAGAGAAAGGCAACTACCATATGATTTCACTCATATGTCAGTTTAAGAAACAGAACAAATGAACAAAGGGGAAAAAAGGATAGGGGGGGCAAACCGAGAAACAGATTCTTAACTATGGAGAAAAAACATGGCTAGCAGAGGGGAGGTGGGTGGGGGTACTGGTGAAATAGGTGATGGGGATTGAGGGGGCACTTGTCATGATAAGCACCCAGTGTTGTAGAGAAGCACTGAATCACCATATTGTACACCTGAAACTAATATCACACTATAAGTTAACAACTAGAATTTAAACAAAACTTTTAAAAAAATACATGGAGACAAATAAAAATGAAAACACAGTGGTCCAAAATCTTTGGGATGCAGCAAAAGTGTTTTTAAGAAGGAAGTTTATCGTAATACAGGTCAAGAAGCATGAAAAATCTCAAATAAACAATCTAACCTTACACCTAAAGAAGGCAGAGAAGGAACAAAACCCAAAACCAGTAAAAGCAAGGAAATAATAAAGAGTGAAGCAGAAATAAACAATATAGAAACTAAAACACACACACACACACACACACACACGAAAATATCAATGAAACCAGGAGCTCGTTCCTTGAGAAAATCAAGAAAATTGATAAACCTTTAGCCAAACTCATCAAAAAAAAAAAGAGAGAGAGAGAGAGAGAGAGAGAGAGGACTCAAACAAACAGAATTGGAAGTGAAAGAGGAGAAATGACACCTGACACCACAGAAATACAAAGGATAAGAGAATATTATGAAAATTATATGCCAACAAAGTCAACAACCTGAAAGAAATAAATTCCTAGAAACATATCACCTTGCAAAAAAGGAAGAAATAGAAAATATGAACAGACTGATTACTAGCAATGAAACTGAATCAATAATCAAAAAACTCCAAACTAGATGGCTGTCAGTTGAGCGTCTGCCTTCGGCTCAGGTCAATGACCCTGGGGTCCTGGGATCAAGCCCTGCGTTGGGCTCCCTGCTCATCAGGGAGTCTGCTTCTCCCTCTCCCTCTTCCTCTGCTCCTCCCCCACTCGTGCTCATGTTCTCTCTCTCTAATAAAATCTCAAAAAACAAAACAAACAAAAAAACCTCTGAATAATCTCCTCCAAATGTTGGGTAATCATTCTTTCTGATGGCTGAGTAATATTCCATTGTATATATGGACCACATCTTCTTTATGCTAAGTGAAATAAGTCAAGCAGAGAAAGACAATTATCATATGGTTTCACTCATTCGTGGAACATAATAGCAGGGAGATCGGTAGGAGAAGGAAAGGAAGAATGAAGGGGGAGTAAACAGAAGGGGGAATGAACCACGAGAGACTACGGACTCTGGGAAACAAACTGAGGGCTTCAGAGGGGAGGGAAGTGGGGGATTGGGACAGGCCGGTGATGGGTATTAAGGTGGGCACATATTGCATGGAGCACTGAGTGTTATACACAAACAATGAATCATGGAACTTTACATCAAAAATTAATGATGTACTGTATGGTGACTAACATAGCATGATAACAAAACAAACCTCTGAATAAACAAAACTCCAGGACCAGATGGCTTCATAGGTGAATTCCACCAAACATTTAAAGAAGAGTTCAAGCTTAATCTCAAACTGTTCCAAAAAAATAGGGAAAAAAGGGAAGCTTCTAAATTCATTCTATGAGGCTAACNGATAACAAAACAAACCTCTGAATAAACAAAACTCCAGGACCAGATGGCTTCATAGGTGAATTCCACCAAACACTTAAAGAAGAGTTCAAGCTTAATCTCAAACTGTTCCAAAAAAAATAGGGAAAAAAGGAAAGCTTCTAAATTCATTCTATGAGGCTAACATTAATTACACTGATACCAAAACCAAAGACACTACAATAAGATAGAAGTACAGACCAAAATCTGATGAACACAGATGCAAAAATCTTCAACAACAAAATATCAGCAAACCGAATCCACCAGTACATTAAAAAAATCAATCACTATGATCATGTGGGATTTATTTCTGGGATGCAAAGTGGTTCAATATTCGCAAATCAATCAATGTAACACATCACATCAAGACAAAGGATAAAATCCATAACTGTTTCCATAGATGCAGAAAATGCATTTGCTAAATACAACACCCAACACTGTGGGTTTAGAGGGAACACATCTCAACATAATAAAGGCCAGAGATGAAAAACCCACAGCTAACATCATACTAAATGGTGAAAAACTGAGGTCTTTTCCCATAAGCACTATGAGATATCATCACAACTGTCAGAATGGCTAAAAGAAAAACACAAGAAACAACAAGTGCTGTGAGGATGTGAAGGAAAAGGAACTCTCTTGCACTGTTTGTAGGAGTGCAAACTGGTGTGCCTTTGTGGAAAACAGTAAGGAAGTTCCTCAAAAAATTATATATAGAATTATCGTATGATTCAGTAATCCCACTATGTGGTATTTACCCAAAGAATACAAAAACATCAACTTGAAAGGATAACCCCTATGTTTAGTGCAGGACTATTTGTGATATTTATACACAAACATACCTACATACATCCCGTGGATATTGCTCAGCGATACGAAAGAATGAAATCTTGCCATCTCCAACAACATGGACAGATCTAGAGGGCATGATGCTAAGTGAGATAAGTCAGTCAGAGAAGGACAAACACCATGTAATTTCACTCACATGTGGAATTTAAGAAATAAAACAAATGAACAAAGGAAAAAAAAAAGAAACCAAAATACAGATTCTTAACTATGGAGAACAAACTGATGGTTAGTTACCAGGGGAGGTGGGTGAGGGGATACATGAAACAGGTGAATGGAATTAAGAGTACAGTCATCATGATGAGCACTGAGCAATGGACAGAGTTGTTAAATGACTATAATGTACACCTTAAATTAATACGACACTGTATGTCAACTATACTAGAATTAAAAAATAAATAGCAAGATACAATTTAAAAAATACTAAGGACAGGGGCACCTGGGTGGCACAGCGGTTAAGCGTCTGCCTTCGGCTCAGGGCGTGATCCCGGTGTTGTGGGATCGGGCCCCACATCAGGCTCCTCCGCTATGAGCCTGCTTCTTCCTCTCCCACTCCCCCTGCTTGTGTTCCCTCTCTCTCTGGCTGTCTCTATCCCTGTCAAATAAATAAATAAAATCTTTAAAAAAAAATACTAAGGACAACATTTAAGCAAACAAAATAATTTTTCAAATCGAACTCGTAAGCTAGTACAAGTCACCATGGTCATGGAATAAATCCCCTAGGGTTGCCTGATGGGATTTTTGGGGGCCCAGCAAATGATAGAGGATAAGCCGAGAGGAGGAAAATCTATTGTGGGGAGCTTGGGAGGACATACTGATGTACTCTGCTAGGCCAGACAGGTCAATCATGCCTGATTCATAAGTGGTTTGGTCACCCTATTATATATACAGAAATAAGATAAAGAGACCTAAATATTGATACTTCAAATTTATGAAGCCTATTCACCTCAGATCCTGGAGTGCCCAAAGCTGAAAAAAGAATGTTGCATTCACGTCAAGTTGCTTTTAGACTACCACATTTCACTTCACGGGTTACGTGGAAAAATGAATCACTGTTTTGCCACTGAGCATCTTCAAACAAAGAAGAGAGTAAGACTGACATCACTGTTCAGATTCATTAGTCAAACTACAGTGGCTTTGGACAGGTAGCTACCAAAATACATAAGCCTCATTCATACCCAACAGCAACAACAGACAGTAGGCATTTTTCTACTGTGGCATGAGGTTACCAAATACTAAGAAAGTGGTTTTTGACACACACTGCTTTTAGGAAAAAGACTGGAAGTGGGAGGTAAAATAACAAATGTCTATATTCTAATGATTACAGAGAGGAAATAAAAAACCCAACTTTACTTAGGGTCTAGATTAAAATCATTGAGGGAATAAAAGAATACAGCAGGAAGTCAACTAGTATGATAAACAGTGATCTCAAAAGATACACCACTTAGGTCTAAACGTGTCTAAGGCAGAAGATGATGCTGCTTATTCTTGACAATTTTCGTTCCAATAATGTCATCACACTATCTATTGGTTTTAAGTAGTTAATTCCTTGTAGTTCAGGACCCTGTATACCATAACATAATCAATCTGGATTCTGTTAATATAGTTCTGAAAACGGAAGAATTGGTAAATTTGACTTTTGCCGGTCACTGATGCACTGAGCAGAATGTATGTTTTACCTGTTTTTAATCTTGATTAACCCAGGCTTCTTCTATTGGGGTGAAATATGCCAGCTCTCTGAGAGTAAATCTGATTTCTTATTACTACAGAAAAATAGTATGTTATTTATTTGCACATGTAATGGTGACGTAGCAGGTAATATGTTCATGATCTCATTTAGGTTTTAATTCTCACATCAAAATTTCAACTAAATCATGATATGTCATTTCTGCTTTTACATCTGAGAAAACCAAGATACAAAGAAGTTAAGTAATTAGCTCAAAATCATACATTTTACAGGTGGAACATCTTGAATATGCGCTTCAGTCTCCCTGGTTCCAAACTGTGCATTTTCCAATCATCTATACTGACCTAAGGAAGAGTGAGTGAGAGCTGACAGATGAGAGAAGAACTGTTCTAAATGTGACGGTCAACATTCAACCACTTAGGATAGCATACGGCTAAAGAAGGCAGGCCACAGGCCACATAAAACGAATCCCCTTTGTAGAATGCGTGCTAGGGACTTAAGGGCAAGGATTATTTTGTGTGTGTTCCCACCTCCACTCCCTCAAAGTACACAACTTAGTGATTTTTCACCAAAAGCATTCTGATGAATGTGCACTGATCAAACATCAGTGTCAGTTAACGTGCGGAGTCTGGGGAGAATAGACTAACCCTTGGATTGGGAGTGTGAACAAAATTCTATAGTGGCTTTAGAATATCTAGAAATAAAGGTCCTATGGATAGCCATGTGATTTAAAATTAAAAAAAAAAA
>NC_048220.1:80379440-80399594 GCF_002007445.2 Ailuropoda melanoleuca | reverse complement strand
TATTTGCAAATGACACTACAGATAAAAGACTGGTATCCAAGATCTACAAAGAACTTCTCAAACTCAATGCGCGACAAACAAATAAATCATAAAATGGGCAGAAGATATGAACAGACACTTTTCCAATGAAGACATACAAATGGCTAACAGACACATGAAAAAATGTNGACACATGAAAAAATGTTCAAAATCATTAGCCATCAGGGAAATTCAAATCAAAACCACACTGAGATACCACCTTACGCCAGTTAGAATGGCAAAGATAGACAAGGCAAGAAACAACAATTGTTGGAGAGGATGTGGAGAAAGGGGATCCCTCCTACATTGTTGGTGGGAATGCAAGTTGGTACAGCCACTCTGGAAAACAGTGTGGAGGTCCCTTAAAAAGTTAAAAATTGAGCTACCCTATGACCCAGCTATTGTGCTACTGGGTATTTACTCCAAAGATACAGATGTAGTGAAGAGAAGGACCATATGCACCCCAATGTTCATAGCAGCATTGTCCATAATAGCTAAATCGTGGAAGGANGAGATGCCGTTCAACAGATGACTGGATTAAGAAATTGTGGTCCATATATACAATGGAATATTACTCAGCTATCAGAAAGAACGAATTCTCAACATTTGCTGCAACATGGACGGCACTGGAGGAGATAATGCTAAGTGAAATAAGTCAAGCAGAGAAAGACAATTATCATATGATTTCTCTCATCTATGGAACATAAGAACTAGGAGGATCNAACTAGGAAGATCGGTAGGGGAAGAAAGGGATAAAGAAAGGGGGGTAATCAGAAGGGGGAATGAAGCATGAGAGACTATGGACTCTGAGAAACAAACAGAGGGCTTCAGAGGGGCGGGGGGTGGAGGAATGGGATAGGCTGGTGATGGGTATTAAGGACGGCATGTATTGCATGGTGCACTGGGTGTTATATGCAACTAATGAATCATGGAACTTTACATCAAAAACCAGGGATGTACTGTATGGTGAGTAACATAATATAATAAAAAACCTTAAAAAATATATAGTAAAATCCCTTTTTGAGAGATAAAAGTCAAAAGAATTAATATAAATTCAGAAGAAAAAGCAACTGTATGAAACTTTATCCTAAAGATGTTATTTGTTTCAGACAACCTCAGTATCGTTTTGCTAAAAGAACAATGACCTTTGCTAGACAAAAGCACTGATAAACCTTTGGTTTAAATAAAATAGAGTCTAGGGGCACCTGGGTGGCTCAGTCGGTTAAGCATTTCAACTCTTGGTTTTGGCTCAGGTCATGATCTAATGGATCGTGAGATCGAGCCCCACATTAGGCTCCAAGTGCAGAGGGGAGTCTGAAGATTCTCCCCCTCTGCCCCTCCCCATGCACGTATGGGCACTATTTATATATATATATATATAAATCATTTTTAAAAATGGAGTCTATTTTTAAGCAATCATAAATTTACAGAGGGCTTCTTAAGGACTCAGAACACTTGGTCTATTTCTTTAAGAAACTTTACCCCTGGAGGGAAATAAGATTAACGTACATGAAACTACTAGCAAAAAAAGACAGGAAATAAACTGTAGTTCATACTATGAGAGCCAGAGTGATAACCAACGGGCAAAACTTGACACTACAGGACACATTCAACTTGAATTAGATTACAATTCATTGCACTCAGAATTTTAAAGACTAACACGTTATGCTCTTCCCAAAGCAGAGTCATTCAGAGATGACTTGGTGAATATTTAGGTGTTGCCTTCATGGTAAAAATAACTTTCTAAGGTTGAAAACCAAGAGGTAGAAGGGAAAAGAATTCAATCACCTTTCACTCTCAATATGACTGCCATCTTTGTAAGGACAGTATCAATTTCTAGAAACCTCATCAAATATGTTCTTCAAGCAGGGACTTTGATCCCAAGTGTCTCTTATTACCCTTTCATAAGTCTCTACTTGATAGAATGACATCATGGGGATATTTTATACCTCTGAACAAAGATATGTGGCCCTTGTTCAAAGATATAAAAGAGGAATGCAGTAGGAATATGGTTGCTTTGATAGCTTCCAGAGGTTGATCTTATTCCTTGACTCATGACCCTGCATCCTCCCACCTCTCCTTCTGTTACCCTATCTCTGTTTTTCTAACTCTGACCTTCTGCTTTCTTCTCATAAGAATCCTTGTGATTACACTGATAATCCAGAATAGTCTCCCAACCTCAAGGGCCTCAATTTAATTACATCTGCCAATTTCCTTGTGCCATATAAGATAAAATATTCATGGGCTCCTGGGATTAAATATGGGTATTTTAAGGGGTGCATTATTCAGCCTACCACAGTAGGCACCACGAATCATTTATGACCTTGGTCTTTCTCTTACTTTGTTTCATACATTAGCAATAATTCTGACTTGAATTTTTCTTTGTGGATATAAGATTGTAGATCCATCTTTTCCTTTTACACAGATTTGTAAGTAACTGTGTAATGGCAAATGTTTTCTAGGATATAAACAGGTGAGAGCCATCAGATACTTGCAGCAGTGGGAAAATAAAAATGGGAGAGGTGACAATGTTAGCTAAAGCTTGGGAATAGGGTAACTTGAAAATGGTATATTAATTAAATGGTGTTTAACTGATAAAAGGCTTGGAGATAATTTGTGAATTTCATTTACTAGACTGCACCTGTCCCTTTTTCTGTGAATCATTAAGAGGTGACAGTCCATAGAAATACACAGCCTCTCTTACAGTGAACTGTGTTCACCTGAACTGACAAGTTACTGAGAGAAGACAAGACTATCAATAATGGTTTTATATTTTTAAAACAATAATTTCCTCTTAGTCCAGACAGAAGAAACATGCTGTGCAAAATTATACATCATGTAGCAACAGCTGAGAAGTCAACATGTATCATTATCAATGCTGCCTCTATAAAAGCCCCCCAAATTACCATATCTAACAATAATTTCTACTTTAATAGAGAGACAAGGGGACACAGGAAGAAACCAACTTATTCTTACAAATGGTTGGTTTAACACAGTGAACAAATTGATGTGTAAATTGGCTTTGATGAATGCTTGTGTTAAATGTGGTTATTTATTATGAGTTCCATTACATAAATTGGTTGCAGAATTATAACAAATGTTCTTTGTTAATCTCACCTTCTCTGTGGCTGCAGAGTGACTCAAGGCAATTATCTTTCACGGACTTCAGCATCGTCAGTGCTGATGTGCTGAGGAGGGCAGACAAGTTCTAATAATACACAGAAAAGAGAAACATGCCTTTTCTTTGCTTCTTACGCGGGGAGATGTTATTTCTCAATACAGTTTCCTTCATCTCCAATTAAATCCTTCAAGTTGTTAGCTTCTGGTATTTTTGCAGTAACAGCAGCTGTAGGTGTAAGAAATATCTTCCATATTAAGTTCTTTATGGTATGACATTTGAAATTTAAACAGATGGCATAGATTTTGGTCTTAAGGAATTCACAGTTTGCCTAAGATGGCACAGGTGCTCTCAGGACACACTTGGCTACCTGGTAGGAGCTTCAAGCATTTGCTCTATGGTCCAGTGACAGACTGCAGAACTGTCTTACTGTTTTCCTCTTCACCATGGGCTATAAATAACTTGAAGATAGTAGCTTTCTGGGAAAGGAAAGAAAGTATTTCTTCCAAGAACACTTTTACAGCCTAACACTCAAGCAGAATCAAAGAGTTAAAGAGTTATCCCAGTAGATGACCTGGAGCTACCTCTTAGTTATCAGGGGCCATTGTTTTCAGTTATGGTTTTCAGTTCCCTGCTTTTCATCTTCCTCTCCCCTGTAAGACTTTTGTTGCCTTTTCAGCTCTCCTTACATCCGTTGGGGGGGGGGAACCAAAGGGGGAAAAAAAAGAATTCATTCTGTTAATTATGCATCTCTAACTGAAGATTGAGGGTGGAGTTAAATGGTGCAGGTGGGAAGGTGCTTATAAATCATGATTACATAAAATAACAAAAATATCAGTGCAAATTTGTCATCTGGAGAAATCACAGTCAGATGGTATGCCTGCATTTTTCAATGATGAATATTTATCGAGTACCAGCAATGTGTGAGCCCCTCAGCTGGGTGCTGGGTGCTAAAGGTTGGGGGTGGGGGGATGGAGAAAGAGTAAGTCTATTGCACCAGAAACGCTAACCAGAAAACCGGTACTCAAACACACGTCTCATCTTGATGCCAATTGTTAACCACTGATATGAATGCTTATAAAATAAGTTAGAATTAGGTTCGGCAATAAAAGAGAATATCCAACAAATTAAACAGGATACATGTTATTTTTTTTTCCTTTGACTTAGGTGAATATCTGCATAGGTAAAGTGCTGTATGAGGCTCCTTTTATCTTCTAATACTACCAGATATGGCCTCTTTTCCTAAATTCACTTCATGGTGCAAAATGGTCACATCATTTTCAGATCTCATGTCTGCATTTGAGTCAGCAGAACAAGGAAAAGGAAGGAGAAGGGCATGCTCCCTCCCTCCCCCTTTAAGATTATTTGCTGGAAGTTGCACAACTTCCATGTACATATAATTGGCCAGATCTAGGCATAAGAGGGGCCAGGAAATAGAGTCTTGACTCCAACTGGTCACGTGCCCAGCTAAATATTGTGTGTTCTGGGACTTTCAGCTTCTGCTCAGGGTGTAGAATGCTGTAGAGAGCACTGCTTTTGCACTTACAACAGTAACGACAGCAGGAGCAGCAAAAACACCAACAATGCGAAAATTCATGACTTTTCTTGAACCTAGCAGAGAAGTTATGATTACCAACTAATCTGAAATCTAAGGAAAACACAACCAACAAGAGTTAGGACATGAGCACTTGCTTCCCTGGAAAAGATGTTATACATCACAAGTAAGGATTCAACTTAATTCTTTAATGAATTGCTAACAGCCCACTGTGGTCTGGCAAAGGTATAGAGAACCCCTGGATGATACAAGCACAAGGAGAACTTGCATTCATCACAGGATTTTCCTGCAAAGGACATGGTATATTCAAACAAGAGGACTAAAAGTATGTCCCTTGTGATGCAGGTCTGGAGAAATAACAGTACTGGGGCGAAAGCACATTCTCCCCTATATATTCTGTGAAAAAAAGGACTTAAGTTGTTAGGGGAGAGAAATAAAACCTGATGCCTTAAGGTACTGATGAAACCCTATTGATGCTGGAGGAAAGGAATAAAACAAAACCTTATACACTTGAAAGAGAGATGAAAGTACCTGCTCGGACCAGACCTGCAGCTAAGAGTGGATAAGATAATGAAGAAAGATATGCCTCCAAGACTCAGAACACAGTATCCGCTTAGGACTGACACGTAAACAAAACAACAGTGGTCTACTCCCTGAAGAGGGGCAAGAGCAAGCATAGAGACCCCTTTTGAGGCATAATGCAAAGGGAAGACCCAAAACTGAGCATGGAGCAGATAATGAACAAAAACTATCTTGCAAGCCAGTCCACATGTCAATGAAAGTAGTCCTGAATGATTTGAAGCCTGTGTTATACTGAGAGTAATCCAAGTGACAACTCCAAAATCCAGCTAAACTCATAACAATAACCCAACCACTCCCACTACACGTACAGAGAAACAGACACAGACAAAACAAAGCCTAGCAAAAGGACAGATGTGTCCGTTTCCACGTCTCCGAAGTTTTTACCTCAGAGTCCTCTGTCCTATACAAGATAGCCAGCTTCATCTTTTAACGAAAAATTATGAGGCATGTAAAGCAAAGAAAAACCACCTTCTGTCGAGAGACAAAGCAATCAATAGAACCAGAGTCAGATATGATGCTGATGTTAGAAATATCTGTTTGAGGGTGTCTGGGTGGCTCAGTCAATTAAGCGTCTGCCTTTGACTCAAGTCATGATCCCAGGGTCCTGGGATCTGGCCCCTCATCAGGCTCTCTGCTCAGCAGGGAGCCCGCTTCTCCCTCTCCCTCTGTCTACCACCCTGCCTACTTGTGTTCTCTCTCTGTTGAATAAATAAATAAAATCTTTTTTTTTTTAAATATCTATTNCTCCTCTGTCCTACACAAGATGGCCAGCTTCATCTTTTAACGAAAAATTATGAGGCATGTAAAGCAAAGAAAAACAACCTTCTGTCGAGAGACAAAGCAATCAATAGAACCAGAGTCAGATATGATGCTGATGTTAGAAATATCTGTTTGAGGGTGTCTGGGTGGCTCAGTCAATTAAGCGTCTGCCTTTGACTCAAGTCATGATCCCAGGGTCCTGGGATCTGGCCCCTCATCAGGCTCTCTGCTCAGCAGGGAGCCCGCTTCTCCCTCTCCCTCTGTCTACCACCCTGCCTACTTGTGTTCTCTCTCTGTCGAATAAATAAATAAAATCTTTTTTTTTAAATATCTATTTGAGAATTTAAAGTAAATACCATCAATATGGCAAAAGCTCTAGAGGAAAAGGTGAACAACATGAAGGATCAAATAAGTAATTCAGCAGAACACTGAATATAAGATATCTTATATTCAGTCTATATTCGAATAACGTAAGAAATAAACAGAAATTCTAGATATGAAAAGAAGAGTAACAAAGAATGCATTCAATGGGTTTACCAGACTTAATACAGCTGAGCAGAAGAAACGGTGACGTTGAAGGTGAGTCAGTATAGATGACTTAATCTAAAACGCAAGGAAAGGGAGAGAGAGAGATAAAGAGAGGGAGAGAGAAAATGAACACAGAGCATAGGGAATATCTGAACAAACAGCTGTTGACAATTTTCCAAAATTAATGACATACACAAAATGACAGATCCAAGAAGTACAGGTGAGAGAACACCAAGCAGGATAAATACAAAAACAAACAAGCAAGACACCTATGATATTATATTCAAACTGCTGAAAACCAAAGANACAGCTGAGCAGAAGAAACGGTGACGTTGAAGGTGAGTCAGTATAGATGACTTAATCTAAAACGCAAGGAAAGGGAGAGAGAGAGATAAAGAGAGGGAGAGAGAAAATGAACACAGAGCATAGGGAATATCTGAACAAACAGCTGTTGACAATTTTCCAAAATTAATGACATACACAAAATGACAGATCCAAGAAGTACAGGTGGAGAGAACACCAAGCAGGATAAATACAAAAACAAACAAGCAAGACACCTATGATATTATATTCAAACTGCTGAAAACCAAAGACAAAGGGAAAATCTTGAACGTGACAAGAAATAAAGGATATATTACATACAGAGGGGAAAATATATATAAGAATTATAGGCTTCTCATGAGAAACTATTCAAACTGGAAGGAAATGGAGTTACACTTTTTACATGGTGAAAGTAAAAAAAAATCTTGTCAACTCAGAATTCAATAGTTAAAACATCTTTTTCAAAAGCAAAAAAAGAAATAAAGGCTTCCTGAAGCAAAAAATGAACAAATTAATGGCATGAAGATCAACACTAGAAGAAATGTTAAAGGAAGGTCTTTAGGTAGAAGGAATAGGCTACTCAACAACTGAGGTCTGTACAAAGAAATGAAGTGGACCGGAAATCTATTAAATGTAGTTAAAGATCATTTTGTCTTATTTTTTTAATTGGTCATAAAAGAGAAACAACTGTCCAAGACAAACATAATAACAAAATATTGTGTGTTTATAGCATATATAAAGGTAAAATACATAACAAAAATAGCACAGAAAATGAAAGGTAGGAACTGGGAATATATTGTAAGGACCTTTCACTATTGTGAAGTGGTAATAAATTATGGGATGTATATTATAAATTCTAGGGCAACCACTAAAATATTAAAAGGGGTATAAGCAATAAGAGAATGATGGTGGTAAAATGGGAAAACAAAAATTTTTTAAAAGGTAGGGAAAGAGGGAAAAAGACCAAAGAACAGACAGAACAAATAGAAAACAGCTAGATAGATGATAGTCTTTAATCCACACATCAATAATGCATTAAAGGTAAACTGTCTAAAAACATTAACTAAAAGACAAAAAAAACCTGTTACACTGGATTAAAAAAGCAAGTTCTTTTTTTAAAAAATACTTTATTTATTCATTTGACAGAGAGAAAGAGAGAGAGCACACAAGCAGGGGGAGTGGCAGACAGAGGCAGAGGGAGAAGCAGGCTCCCCACTGAGCAGGAGCCCAACGCAGGGCTGGAGCCCAGGACCCTGGGATCATGACCTGAGCTGAAGGCAGACACTTAACTGAGCGAGCCACCCAGGCACCCCAAAAGAGCAAGTTCTAATTATATGCGATCTGTGGTAAATCACTTTCAGTTAAAAAAGCATAGACTGGTTAAAAGGACAAAAGATATTCTCTGTAAATACTAATCAAAGAAAGCTAAAGTCGCTTTATTAACATCAGCAGAAAGGAGTATTAACCAGAATAAAGAGGCATATTACATGGTGATAAAGAAGTCCGTTTTTCAAGAATTGGATATTTAGGTACCTGGTAACAAAGCTACAAAATATATGAGGCAAAATGTGATGAAACTGAAAGGCAAAAGAGACAAATCCAAAATTATATTTGAATACGTCGACATTTCTCTTTCAGCAGTTGACAGAACAAGGAGACAGAAAATCAGTGAAGATATGGAAGACCTGAAGGACGTGATCAACAAACTTCACCTAATCAATATTTCTAGAACCTTCCACCCAATTACAGCAAAATACACATTCCTTTCAATGCACGTGGAGCATTCCTCAAAATAGACCATATCCTGCGCTACAAAAAAAAAAACTCAACAAATTTAAATAACTGAAATGTTTTCAGACCATCAGAGAATTAATTAAAAGTCATTAAGAGAAAGCTATCTAGAAAAATCATAAGATGAACTGAAATTCAACAACTCAATTCTAAATCCAGATATTTTACTGATAAATAGCCATGACAATAGAAATAACAAATGCATGTCCATTAAATGCTTATTTGCCAGTCGTTTTCCATTATGCATTGTGATAGATGATGATTATGAACATTTTTAAAAAGAAGAAACGTAGACTCAGAACTTGATCAATGTCTCTTAAATCATCGCTAATATTACTGGAGTCAAATTTAAATTCAGGGTCTACCTGGATGTAAACACAGATGGCACAAACACACAGAAAGTCCCCAGTATCCAAGTCTGTGGTAGAACTGGGGACATGGTTACTCCTATCTGGCATCCATTTCAAAAGACCCACACTGCCTTTCATTTCCCAAAGCAGATAAGAATGGATCCTAAGAATTTTCTGCAAATGAACTACCAATTCAAAAATGTTAAACACTCACAGTGGTATTAGAGACAGTATAGAGTATGAAGTCCTGGGAAAAAGAGAATGTAAATTCCTATTGAACCATGATTAATTCATTGTAGTACTAAGCTTATATTTTTAAGAAGTATGCTTTGTTAAAAATAAACTCGCTTAGATATTCTCTTTAACAACAACAACAACAAACAAACAAACAAAATAAATATTAGATATTCCATTGTTACTGACAGAGGGAAAATGAGATATTGAGGGACAACAAGCAGCCTCTTCTAGGTACAGACAAACACATTGATAATGTTGACAGAGTACCCCCATGTTAAGTCATCAGAACAAAAGTTTTTAATACAGTTTTTATGAATTGAATGCTGTGTCCTCCAAAATTCTTATGTTGAAGCCACCTAATTTGGAGGTTGGCCCTTTGGGAGGTAATAAGGTTTAGATGAGGTCATGAGTGTAGGGCCCCCAGGATGGGATTAATGTCCTTATAAAAAGAAGAGAGACCAGAGAGACCATCCCTCCTTCTTTCTCTCTTCATTACGGGAGGACACAGTGAGAAGGCACCTGTCTGCAAGCTAGAAGTGGGCCCTCACCAGGAACCTCAGCTGGTATCTTTGATCTTGGATTTCTCAGCCTCCAGAAGTGTGAGAAATAGATGTCCAATATAGAAGCCACCCAGTCCACGGTATTTTGCAATGGCAGCCTGAACTGACTAAGATGGCAGTTCGTATTGCTAAGTGGGAGGGGGTCAATACCCCAATTTTATTCAGCCCACCAATAATATTTCCTTTTACCAAGATGCTGGACTTCCTAACATTCCTTGTTCCTTCTGCTCATTGACTCATTTTACCAAGATTCTGTCTCTCCAATCTATGTATCCACCCCTCTCCTGTCCCTAAGTGCTTGCTGACTCAGTGCTCTTTTGGGACACAAGGGGGTAAGGGGCTAGGAGAGAAAGTTTCAGCACGCCTGAAACATCAGGCTGCCAACTAATTGAATAATACCACCTGGAGAATGATTTCTGCCCCCTCTCAGTATCAGGAATTCCTCATACAAAAGAGTCCAAAAGGCTAACTAGTAGAGCAGACACGGCAATGTGAGCTCTTTACCAATTCTCCAGTTGGGCTAATGATGCATATGCCATAGGATCCATATGTGGGAGACACAGGGCCATACATCAGGCTCAGTATATCCTTAAGCATGCAACCTCTGCATGTTTCCTTCATCCATCACAAGCCTTTCCCCACTTAATTCATGACTCTGCCCCTGCCCAAACTCCTGCAAACTCCACCTCAGTGATTCCGATCCTTTCACTATTATAAGCGCAGTGCCATCGGTACACTTTTACCTTGACTTAATCTCTCAATAAATAACATAATAATATAACAATAAATCCCTATATAAATAATCTCTAAATTGACTTAACATCTTGATGATCAACACCTGTTCTTCTGACAAAAACAATTTCACCTAATTCTACTGAATCAATAGGTTCTATTTTCTCAAGAAAATATAACATTTGCAATATCCTTTAATATGCTTGAGCACAGAATTATAACCTCTCTTTCCAAAACTTCTAACCAAATTCATTTCATCATTATTATTTAACCTAAGGTCTGAGCATTCTTCAGCACACTATTTCTTTTCCAATTGATACTGTGTATCATTTCTTTTTTATTTGAGTAGTATCTTTCTTTCTTATTAGACGATATGCTCTATTAGGGCATGGAGAATCACTGTTTTTTGTGCTCATTTTATCCGCAGTACCTACCACTTGGGCTATTTGCTGCATGAATGAATGAATGAATGCAGGGTATGAACCGCAAAGATATGTTTCTCTCTCTCTCTCGACCTCTCCACCCCCCACCACGCACACGCATGGGA
The DNA here is from genome assembly GCF_002007445.2 of Ailuropoda melanoleuca. Classification (NCBI taxonomy): domain Eukaryota; kingdom Metazoa; phylum Chordata; class Mammalia; order Carnivora; family Ursidae; genus Ailuropoda; species Ailuropoda melanoleuca. The sequence goes on along the minus strand of NC_048220.1, from coordinate 80,388,496 downwards.
GCCTCAGAACTTGCTAATGGACACGTATCAGGCTTTTTCCAGCAGCGTTTGACACAGTTATCTCATCATTTTCATCAGATATGCCCATGCCTGTTAGCCTTAGGGCATACTTACAAGCAATGCAGCAAAAAAGGCCATCCCTGCCATGATATTTTATTGCAAAACAGAGGGAATAAAATAAAGCAAGCATGTAGTGCTACACATACACAAGCTAATAAACAAACAAAAGGTCTAAGCCACTGTGGCATCACTGTGACAGAGTGTCTCACAGAAACTCCAGTGGCTCTAACTCCTGTCAGAGGCAATGAATGCCTGTGGTGTGTGTGCTGGAATGGAGAAGAAATTGTGTCCAGTTCTTTGAAACTGTCAACATGCAAATGGCAGATGAATCTTTCCGAAGGTGACCATCGCCAGCATACAAATTCTCTGCTTTAGTTGGCGGTGTGGCCTTTGTGCTATCCTATAATTCTTACCAAAGAACATTACTACTAAAATATCACATGAATAAAACAGTATATTTTAAGATGAATTCAGAGTCCCGAGGCCAACAGGAGAGATGGAAGTTTGTTTGTGTTATATATAACTGGGTTCTGATATCCACAGTAGGTCTTTGCTTTGGTTTCCTGCATCTCAGGGGTAAGGCATTCATAGGGAATATTTCAATGCTGCCTTGGCCACTCCTCATGACTAACGACAGGGTCCTGTCTACTTCAAAAATTTCCTTAATGGCCAAAAAAAGACATGTTGGGGTGAGAAGAGAGTGCAAGAATGACTAATAGCATATGATATGTCAGATTCAGTTCAGATTTCCCCATGCAAGAGATCTAATCGGGCTGGACTGCAACACTGAGCCAAGGTTGATCCATCCCCAGAGAAGAGTAAAAAAGGGTCACTCTGCAAAGTGTGCAGGACGGCAGACTAGGACTTGTCCTCCAAACTGTCGTCATTAAAGAGAATAAAGGAAATCCTTTTGGCCAAATATCTGGTCATTGTCTTCTGTGAGGTAGGACTCTCTTGCAGCAAAATGATGTTTAAATCCTACAATGTTTATTCTCTGCTTCTGATGTTTAACAGAGATATAATAGTCATGGAATGTAGGAGAGGGAAGTAGCAAGAAAAGCAAGGAAGAGAAAGTTGTTTAGACATAAAAAACCCATTTGGCTATAGGAATGGTCAGGGAAGGCACAGTCATCTTTTACTTCTTAATGTTCCCCAAAATAGGAGAGAAGAGTCTGCAGTCTTTCTCCCTCACAGGATGACTTCTTCTCTGACAGATGAACATACCTACCAGGTTTGCCAGTGTTTGGGGTGGAGGGTAGGATTATCATAGCAGATGCTTATGCTGCAGCTGACAGAGACAGGTCTGACCTGCTCTTTACTTTTGTTGGCATTTTATTATGAATTTCAGTGGCAACAGAAAGGGTGAACCCGAGCTTCGGAGCGGAGACAGCCAATGGCCCATTCATTTCTAGTCAGTGTTTTCCTGAGCTCCAATGGGAGCATGGCAATCTTGAAACCTGTCTGATACTGGCATTTAGAAAAGAGCTTGGTTCTTGCTCAGTTTATAGTACATCTAATCCTTTGAAAGGCTTATTCTAATGCAAGGTCATGCAAAATGTTTGTGCGTAATTGATGTTGAATTTTTATACCAGCTGAGCTTCATTTCAGAATTCAATGCATTTGTTAAAACAAACTTGACNGCGCAATTGATGTTGAATTTTTATACCAGCTGAGCTTCATTTCAGAATTCAATGCATTTGTTAAAACAAACTTGACTTTTATTTCAGCATAAACTTTGCTCCGAGTTATCAAGCGTCTGAGGTTTGTTTCAAAAGAGAATGTTTTCAAGCTCATAATGCTGTGGCCATGGATGTATGAGTTCTTTGCTCAGATACATACCAATTCAGTCTTTGCTGATGTCAGGAAAAACAGAAGCCCAACCTAATTGTATCACAATTTCATAGATGTCTGGAAATTCTCTTTTTAATGTTTCTGACAAGGATAATTCTCTCCTGCTTCAAGACTTCTTTCATCATCTCCTTAACTCCTCCCTCTTCCATCACGATTAAGTTCCCATGACCCTCTGACTCATTTAGTGTGACACTACCCACTGTAAATCACGGCCATCCTTAAGACACCTCACTCACTCTCACTGTATCATTCCTCCATTGCCTCTGCCTGTCCACCCACGTTCTGCATGCGCTGTCTCAACTACCACGACTTGGAAATCAGAGCTTCTATTTATTTTTCTTTTTCTTTAAGAAAACTGTTTATTTGCATGGTCTCCAATCCCTTTGTACAAGAGCTTCCTTCTTTGGGGTAAGGGACAAGTGGGGAAGTGAAGAAGGCTGCTTGGATTTGGAACCCTTGACTGAAAGACACAGCAACTCTTGTCCATATGCACAGTGCAGGAAGCCAGAAAATAATTGTTAAAGCCCACCTCAGAGAAAGTTCCAAGAGTCCAGCTGGTTACGGATCGCCGAAAGTTAATCAGACCAAGGGAGTATGACCTGTAGGGACAAATGGACATTGAACTGTGAGTGTGAAAGGGAAAAGATACAAATCTGATCCAGTGAATGGGAGCCCAGGGAATCTCATCAGAGGAGCCGGGCCATAGTATGCTGTTGGGTTTTTATAAACGTATAGAAGAGTATTATCTTGGAATGGTTTTTATGAATTTTCACTGATCAATGGAATCTGTCTGTAAAATGAATGGCAGTGAAATTTAATCTGTCTCTCTCACTTCAATGGAATGTTAGATGAATGAAATCACCTTGGATCTATAATCAAGACCTGTAAACATTTAAAAAGAGGGAGGAGAAGGAAGAAAAATCCCACGGCTTTCCCCATCCCCCACCTTCCACTCCCTACCAGTAGCTAAAAAGGAAGCCTGTAGGCATATGAAATCAGAAACATAACTAAATGAAATTTGCCCTTTGCTATCAAGTCCCTCTTTCACAATTCTTTTTTTACTGTCCCTTCTTGCTTTCTCTTTAATTTTTTTTGAAGGTTTTATTTATTTGAGAGACAGAGAGAGAGAACGAGTAGAGCAGAGCAGAGGGAGAGGGAGAAAGAATCTGAAGCAGACTCCACACTGAACACAAAACCCACTGTGGGGCTCGATCCCATGACCGCAAGATCATGACCTGAGCTGGAACCAAGAGTCGGACACTTAACTGCCTGAGCCACCCAGGCACCCCTCTTTAATTTTCTTTGGAATGTGACTGTGAATTGACGTGCCAATGACCGTGTCTATGTTCTACTGGCTTAGGAATCTGGGAGGAAAGAAGAAAGCAGCAGAAAACTGAGAGGAGAGAGAAAATGATAAAATGAAGCAGAAAGTAAGAGGGAACTACTGAAAAATTTGGGGACAGTTGAAATTGTGCAGTCTATACTGCTTTGCCAGACTCTTCTTACAGGCACTCGCTCTCCCTTGAAAGGCAGCACAGGGCGGGCTGATGATGAGTGTATATGCGACACATTCAGGTGTCTACAGGCTGAATGCGTCAGCTTCTCAGCAGAGACCTTTGCAAGAAATTTTGAGGCCACGTCTAATGATTCATCAGATGGTTTGCTGCATTCCAAACCACTCTTGTTTTGGGTCAGGGAGAGAAAATAGCCCCTTTTCAGAGGAGCAGAACCAGATTGGTTTGTCTTCTGGCAGCTGTTGAGACCTGTCCAGGGACCCACCAGGTGACTCTGGAAGGGGCTTCCTCCCAGCTGCTCCATCTCAGGGAGGTGCTGGGATCACAGAAAGCCTCCAGCACAGTGTGTGCTGCATCTTCAGCCCTGAAGAGGGACCGCACCAGATGCTGTTTCCTTCTGTACAGGGACCTACTCGTTTAAGCAGCAGCCGCCGAATCTAAAGGTTAAAAAAAAAAAGCAGCCATTTTCATATCCAATATTCAATATCTACTTTAATTAAAATGGATACCTATTTAAATTATTTAAAGAAGGTAGCTCTTTGATCATGAGTGCTCATTTCCAAAGACTGAAGACAGCATAACTCAGCCTCCCCAAGCCCTAATTAAAGGTGATAGCCTGAATTAGCATGCAACTACTTGCTATGTTTGTCACATCACTAGGAAAAGTAGTTTCAGTGTTATTTTTTCTTACTTAAATAGATTGCTCCTTCATAAGCGGAGAGCCCAAGCTCTCCATTCCCCAAAGAAGGTGGCAGATCTTGTTGCAGTCTGGAGGGTCCCAAAAGGATATGAATGTTGACAATTATGTGGAAGCAAAGTTTCCCAAGCTGCTGTTTCCCAAGCATTTAAAAACCCTTTCTTATTCTAATGTTTGCTTCAAGACTGATTATTTGATATCTGATGTCACTTATTTCTAACATAGATGAATGGTTCTTGGTAACTAGGCAGCATTGAAATTTGCAACTTCTTTTCTAATGAACCAATCTTTGAGCAATTAAAAAAGGAGAAAAATTGATGAGATTGGTTCAGATTTTTCATTACCACCTTGCAATCATACCAACAAGGAAATCAGCTGTCTCACAGCATGATATAATCTCAGTGAAGCTGTGACATCATAGGACAGGTCCATGGGGAGAAAGGCACTGCAAGAAGTATTTCTCTGTAAGGTCTTGAAATAATATCCCATGGTGAGCTGAGGTTCCGGGGATATTAGACGTGCACAAAGGACTCAGAGAACTGGAAGACGTTTTTTATTTGTTTTTGTGTGGCTTTTGATTTCTAGCCCCCTGCCTAGGGGTGAATGGTTCTTTGCTTCAACTGCCCAGTTTTATGGCTCTTCTTCTGGCAACAGGCCCTACCCTCTGGCCACAGGGGTGTGACTATGAACCAAGTCAGAGCAACATTTTTCTGGACAGAATTGTTAGCACCAGGATATGCTATCAAAGTAAGCCAAATTGGGGAATGTTTTAAATTGTGGTTGCCAGAGAAGGGCCCATTTCTCTCTAATTGGGTAGCTAAAAGGGAGAGAGCCAAGAGTAGCAGAAAGCCATGTTTCTTTTGCGAAAAGGCCGCAGATTTTAAAAAGCTTCAAAAGGGGACAGAATCACAATGGTGTCTGAGGCTCTACTTCCAGAAGTCCCAAAGGCCGGCTGCCTCCTGCTGTGTCTATAGTTTGATTATGAGCCAGTACGGCTCTCTTTTGTTTAAGTAAATCTAGTTTCTTTCACTTGCAACCAAAAACTCCTGACTAAAACATTGACTTCAAATATAAAAAGTGCCTCACCCTCTTGCTGCATTACATTTGAATTAAGTTTTATTTCCTCTAGCACATCAGCTCAGAATGGTATCCTGCTACAAGTATATCTTGATATTTTTCTCTTGCTTCGTGTTCCTTCTAGCTATCTTTGGAATTGGTGCAAGGGGTAAAGGCTGTGCCTATTTAGGTGGGGCCTGAGTTTTAGCACCCACTGAGAAAGAGAACCTCTCCTCTGTTCGTGTAGCAGACACTGCCACTGCCTTTCCCATATCCATCTGACCTTACTGTTTGCTATGCTCCAGCCTCTTCTAACTACAAATATCTGCATCTCTGCCTAAAATCTTCCTTAAGCACTGCAGGGAGCCACTCCTCTCACATAAACATGGCTGAAGTTCCAAATAATTAATACTCTCAGGAGCAAGCCTAAACCAATGATGATCAAGAGTTGTGTAAAACCCCCGTGGTTCCTCTTCTCTTCGGGGGCACACCTTGGAGGAATGTTTTGGTGATTTCTCAGTGTTTCCCCATAAGACTGAGCTCCTGTTGCCCACTCCGGGAGATAACTTAATGACGTATTCTTTATTGTCTTCCATCCTTCACATGTGTCTTTTTTCTACTCTCAACCAGTATTTTCTATATCTCTAAAGTAAGCCACTTGCACTTAGATCCTGATTTTAGTATCTGCTCCTGGGAAAATCCAACCTAAAACAAAATTTAAGAACCAGAAGTAAAGGATTTCTTGTCCAGAGAATGTGGTTTGAAATTCTCAGGATAGGGATCTAGAACTTATATCTCCAAACATCAAGAAGTTTTCAGAAGATAAGGGAATAAGAGATCGTTTTTCAAAATCCTAGAGGAGAACACAGGCAGTAACCTCTTCAACACCGGCCACAGCAACTTCTTGCAAGACACATCTCTAAAGGCAAGGGAAACAAAAGCAAAAATGAACTTTTGGGACTGCATCAAGATAAAAAATTTCTGCACAGCAAAGGAAATAGTCAACAAAACTAAAAGGCAACCCACAGAATGAAAGAAGATATTTGCAAATGACATATCAGATAAAGGGCTGGTATCCAGGATCTATAAAGAACTTCTCAAACTCAACGCCCAAAAAACAATCCAGTCAAGAAATGGGCAGAAGACATGAACAGACACTTCTCCAAAGAAGACATATAAATGGTTAACAGACACATGAAAAAATGTTCAACATCACTAGCCATCAGGGAAATACAAATCAAAAGCACACTGAGATACCACCTTATACCAGTTAGAACAGCAAAAATTAACAAGACAGGAAACAACAAATGTTGGTGAAGATGTGGAGAAAGGGGAGCCCTCTTACACTGTTGGTGTGAATGTAAGCTGGTATAGCCACTCTAGAAAGTGGAGGTTCCTCGAGACGTTAAAATCAGAGCTATCCTATGACACAGCAATTGTACTACTAGGTATTTACCCCAAAGATATAGAAGTAGTGAAAAGAAGGGGCACATGCACCCCAATGTTCACAGCATCAATGTCCACAATACCCAAACAGTGGAAGGAGATGAGATGTCCATCAACAGATGAATGGATAAAGAAGATGTGGTTCATATATACAATGGAATATTACTCAGCCATCAGAAAAGATGAATACCCACCATTTGCATCGACATGGATAGAACTGGAGGGGATTATGCTAAGAAAAATAAGTCAAGCAGAGAAAGACAATTATATGGTTTCATTTATATGTGGAATATAAGAAACAGTGCAGAGGACCATAGGGGAAGGGAGGGAAAACTGAATGGGAAGAAATCAGAGAGGGAGACAAACCATGAGAGACTCTGGACTCTGAGAAACAGACTAAGGGTTGCAGAAGGGAGAGGGGTAGAGGGAGGAGGTAACCAGGTGATGGGTACTGGAGAGGGCACGTGCTGTGATGAGTACTGGGTGTTATAGGCCACTAATGAATCGCTGAAAACCTAATGATGTGCTATATGTTGGCCAACTGCACATAATTTTTAAAAAAAAGGAAAAAAAGAGATAGTTTTGTACAACGAATAAGCCTTTGCTTGAAAAGTCAAATGATTTTTGATGAGGGTATCAAGACAATTCAAACGAGAAAGAAGAGTCTTTGCAAAAACTGATGCCGGATCAACTAGACAGACACATGCAAAAAGAAAAAAAAAGGAAGTTGCACTCCTACTTTACACCATATACTAAAATTGATTCAAAATGGAAGAGTAAAAACTATAAAATTCTTAGAAGAAAACATAAGTTTAAAGCTTTGTGATTCTGGACTAAGTAATGGTTTCTTAGATATGACACCAAAGTCACAGACAGCAAAGTGAAAAGTAAATTGGACTTTATCGAAACTTAAAAAAACTTTGTGCTTCAAAGAACATCATCAAGAGAATGAGAAGACAATCCACAGAATGGGAGAAAATATATCCAAATCATACCTGATAAGGAACTTTTACTCAGAGTTTGAAATAATTCTTATAACTCAAATATAAAAAGACAAATAATCCAATTTAAAAATGACCAAAGGATTTAATAGACATTTCTCCAAAGATAAACAAATGGTCAATAAGTACATGAAAAGATGCTCAAAATCATTAGTCATTAGGGAAATACAAATCAGAACCATAATGAGATAACTTCTCATACCCACTAGGATGGCTAATATCAAGAAGACAAGAAATGCACTGGTGAAGATGAGGAGCAATTGAAACCCTCCCACATTGTTGGTGGGAATACAGTGGTGTAGTCACTTGAGAAAATAGTTTGGCATTTTCTTAAAAAGATAAACACAGAGTTACCATATGACCCAACAATTCCATTTCTAGATATATACCTATGAAAATTATAAACATATGTCCACATGAAACCTGTACACAAATGTTCACAGTACCATTATTTACTATTAGCCAACTGATAAATGCATAAGCAAAATGTAGTACAGGGAATATTATTTGGTCATATGAAAGGACTGAAATATTGGTGCATGCTACAACATGGATAAACCTTGAATATATACAACATGAAAGAAGTCAGACACAAAAGGCCCATGGTGTGCATTCCATTTATAGTAAATACCCATAACTGAGTCAGAAAGTAGATAAGTGGTTGCCAGGGACTGGGGTTGGGGGAAGGCAAATGCTGAGAGACTGCTCATGGGTATAGATGAAAGTGTCAAGTGGTCACAGGAGGAAAAAAACAATGTTTAGATAGAGCTCTGAGAATTCAGAATGAAATTATCTAGACAAACGATTAGCTGCTGACCCCACTTTTTTGGCGGAGAAGCGACATGAATGAATTCAATTTCTGGAGGAATTGCACGGTTATTCTGAGGGAAAAGATGTTCATAGCTCTGCAGTCAACCTGTACAACTAGAACTCATCTAAGCAAACCTGGGNAGAAGTAAAGGATTTCTTGTCCAGAGAATGTGGTTTGAAATTCTCAGGATAGGGATCTAGAACTTATATCTCCAAACATCAAGAAGTTTTCAGAAGATAAGGGAATAAGAGATCGTTTTTCAAAATCCTAGAGGAGAACACAGGCAGTAACCTCTTCAATACCGGCCACAGCAACTTCTTGCAAGACACATCTCTAAAGGCAAGGGAAACAAAAGCAAAAATGAACTTTTGGGACTGCATCAAGATAAAAAATTTCTGCACAGCAAAGGAAATAGTCAACAAAACTAAAAGGCAACCCACAGAATGAAAGAAGATATTTGCAAATGACATATCAGATAAAGGGCTGGTATCCAGGATCTATAAAGAACTTCTCAAACTCAACGCCCAAAAAACAATCCAGTCAAGAAATGGGCAGAAGACATGAACAGACACTTCTCCAAAGAAGACATATAAATGGTTAACAGACACATGAAAAAATGT
>NC_048220.1:80372616-80379222 GCF_002007445.2 Ailuropoda melanoleuca | reverse complement strand
CAGCAATTGTACTACTAGGTATTTACCCCAAAGATATAGAAGTAGTGAAAAGAAGGGGCACATGCACCCCAATGTTCACAGCATCAATGTCCACAATACCGAAACAGTGGGAGGAGATGAGATGTCCATCAACAGATGAATGGATAAAGAAGATGTGGTTCATATATACAATGGAATATTACTCAGCCATCAGAAAAGATGAATACCCACCATTTGCATCGACATGGATAGAACTGGAGGGGATTATGCTAAGAAAAATAAGTCAAGCAGAGAAAGACAATTATATGGTTTCATTTATATGTGGAATATAAGAAACAGTGCAGAGGACCATAGGGGAAGGGAGGGAAAACTGAATGGGAAGAAATCAGAGAGGGAGAAAAACCATGAGAGACTCTGGACTCCAGGAAAAAAACTAAGGGTTACAGAAGGGAGGTGGGTGGGGAGATGGGGTAACCAGGTGGTGGGTATTGAATGATGTGATGAGCACTGGGTGTTATACACGNCACTGGGTGTTATAGGCCACTAATGAATCACTGAAAACCTAATGATGTGCTATATGTTGGCCAACTGCACATAATTTTAAAAAAAAAGGAAAAAAAGAGATAGTTTTGTACAACGAATAAGCCTTTGCTTGAAAAGTCAAATGATTTTTGATGAGGGTATCAAGACAATTCAAACGAGAAAGAAGAGTCTTTGCAAAAACTGATGCCGGATCAACTAGATAGACACATGCAAAAAGAAAAAAAAAGGAAGTTGCACTCCTACTTTACACCATATACTAAAATTGATTCAAAATGGAAGAGTAAAAACTATAAAATTCTTAGAAGAAAACATAAGTTTAAAGCTTTGTGATTCTGGACTAAGTAATGGTTTCTTAGATATGACACCAAAGTCACAGACAGCAAAGTGAAAAGTAAATTGGACTTTATCGAAACTTAAAAAAACTTTGTGCTTCAAAGAACATCATCAAGAGAATGAGAAGACAATCCACAGAATGGGAGAAAATATATCCAAATCATACCTGATAAGGAACTTTTACTCAGAGNAGAAACAGACTAAGGGTTGCAGAAGGGAGAGGGGTAGAGGGAGGAGGTAACCAGGTGATGGGTACTGGAGAGGGCACGTGCTGTGATGAGCACTGGGTGTTATAGGCCACTAATGAATCACTGAAAACCTAATGATGTGCTATATGTTGGCCAACTGCACATAATTTTAAAAAAAAAGGAAAAAAAGAGATAGTTTTGTACAACGAATAAGCCTTTGCTTGAAAAGTCAAATGATTTTTGATGAGGGTATCAAGACAATTCAAACGAGAAAGAAGAGTCTTTGCAAAAACTGATGCCGGATCAACTAGATAGACACATGCAAAAAGAAAAAAAAAGGAAGTTGCACTCCTACTTTACACCATATACTAAAATTGATTCAAAATGGAAGAGTAAAAACTATAAAATTCTTAGAAGAAAACATAAGTTTAAAGCTTTGTGATTCTGGACTAAGTAATGGTTTCTTAGATATGACACCAAAGTCACAGACAGCAAAGTGAAAAGTAAATTGGACTTTATCGAAACTTAAAAAAACTTTGTGCTTCAAAGAACATCATCAAGAGAATGAGAAGACAATCCACAGAATGGGAGAAAATATATCCAAATCATACCTGATAAGGAACTTTTACTCAGAGTTTGAAATAATTCTTATAACTCAAATATAAAAAGACAAATAATCCAATTTAAAAATGACCAAAGGATTTAATAGACATTTCTCCAAAGATAAACAAATGGTCAATAAGTACATGAAAAGATGCTCAAAATCATTAGTCATTAGGGAAATACAAATCAGAACCATAATGAGATAACTTCTCATACCCACTAGGATGGCTAATATCAAGAAGACAAGAAATGCACTGGTGAAGATGAGGAGCAATTGAAACCCTCCCACATTGTTGGTGGGAATACAGTGGTGTAGTCACTTGAGAAAATAGTTTGGCATTTTCTTAAAAAGATAAACACAGAGTTACCATATGACCCAACAAATTCCATTTCTAGATATATACCTATGAAAATTATAAACATATGTCCACATGAAACCCGTACACAAATGTTCACAGTACCATTATTTACTATTAGCCAACTGATAAATGCATAAGCAAAATGTAGTACAGGGAATATTATTTGGTCATATGAAAGGACTGAAATATTGGTGCATGCTACAACATGGATAAACCTTGAATATATACAACATGAAAGAAGTCAGACACAAAAGGCCCATGGTGTGCATTCCATTTATAGTAAATACCCATAACTGAGTCAGAAAGTAGATAAGTGGTTGCCAGGGACTGGGGTTGGGGGAAGGCAAATGCTGAGAGACTGCTCATGGGTATAGATGAAAGTGTCAAGTGGTCACAGGAGGAAAAAAAACAATGTTTAGATAGAGCTCTGAGAATTCAGAATGAAATTATCTAGACAAACGATTAGCTGCTGACCCCACTTTTTTGGCGGAGAAGCGACATGAATGAATTCAATTTCTGGAGGAATTGCACGGTTATTCTGAGGGAAAAGATGTTCATAGCTCTGCAGTCAACCTGTACAACTAGAACTCATCTAAGCAAACCTGGGTTCAAATCTTATTTACTGCCATTTAGTAGTTATAGGCAAGTTAGTTGACTTCTCTAAAATGCAACTTACTTATTTAGTGGTAATAATTATCTGGACATATCGATTTGTCTTGCCATGAATGTGGGGGCAGCTGTGATCCAGAACACAATAAACTCTCTCCTTTATAGAGCTCATGTTCTGGGCAAGAAGATGGACAAACACCGTAAAGAAACAAGACAATTTTACTCCGACGAAAGTACCCTAAGGGAAAGTAACAGGATACGTAGTAACGAGTGATGATGAGATGAAGGACGATTTTGGGTCAGGTGGTCCAGAAAGGTCTCTCTGAAAAGATGATATTTGAGAAAAGAACAGAAAAACGAGGAGCCAGCTATGCAAAGATGTCCAGAGAACTTTAAAGAGGATTTTAAATACCAAGACTATGAGAGAGAAAAGAGGGAAAGTCATGGAAAAAGAGTGAAAGCAGCATACTGAAGAAAGATCAACCTGGCCCGAGTACATCGTGTGGGGAAGTCAGAGGGGTCATTGTTGGAGGTAGGCACGGGCTATACAGGCCCAGGGCCAAGATTCACTGTAAGGAACAAAGTGGATTGTATATGCTTAACCTCCATGTATAGCAAATGGTACTCATTACTAATAGGGCACAATAAAGCCACCATCCACGAACTTGATTTCTCTTAAGGGATGCAACGGAGAGTGTGATATGGCTGTGACATTCTTCTTCATATAGACAACCAGAGATGACTTGATTGCTCTGGCTAGCAGGCCAGTGACCCCCTTCCTCCTTCTGTACTCTCTGTGAATTCCTCCCAGAATACAGACTCCGTCAAAAGGGGACAGGCTTCTTAGGAGAGGAGCATGTAGGAAATGCTCTGGCCTCCCTCCTAGCAACTCCATTAGTGGATGTACCTTGTGCCATACTGTGCAAAATGTGCGCTTTCCCTTTTTCAATTAAAATTGATCAGCATGACTAATACTAAAGGGCCTGGTGCTTTAAATCCACAAAGGATTAGCATTTGGACTGTGTGGGAGGCTGAAACACAGCCATAGAAGCTCTCACACAGAACTGCCCTACTTACTACAGAAAAAGCCCTAGGAAATGGGATGTAGGGAACTCAGATAGGAAACCAATCTGCTCCTGTATCATTGCATGTTTCTTGCTGCTACTTGTGACGATGGGCTGCTCTCACCTGAAGGACCAATTATTCTCTATGACTCTTAAATTGACATGCTAGCAATCCAAAAAGGAAGTACAACCCATTACTGAACATATTATAATGGCTCAGACATGAGGGGAGGGGACAGTGACATATGTTCATAAATATAAAATTAAAAGCTCCCTTTTATTTTCTTACGTCCAACATATTGGAAGAAACTTCAGGGGTTCCAAATTCTTTCCAGCTTCTAGCCAAACCTCTCCAAGGGAAGGTTAATTCACTCATTTCTTGCTTTCACAGAGACTGTGAGTCAGGATTGAGAGCTACTAGGCTGGTTTTGTCATCTTTTTTCATTTAACTTTCCATGAACCGCAGTACAACAGAAACAAATCCACCTGTGTGTCTGGAGAGACTGGGGATTAAGAATGGGGAAAGAGGCGAGGAGGAAGAGGATGTGCTCGTTTAACCCATAACTACACAAAGAAATGTATGGCAGAAGGCTTGGAAAATACTTATTCCTTTAAAAAATGACTGTGAAATAGCTCTTCTAGGCTGTAAACTGAATCTAGAACTGAGGCGAGCCAACTACGGATACTTTACGGGATTATATCTGGATCCTATTAATTAACACCCGAAGATGTACTCATGACCACAGTGTCTGAGAAGCACGCTTCCCTCACAGTCTTTGGTTGGTACAGTAACTATGTTGCATCACAGCACAGCAGGGTTAATTTTACGGACTGAATTTCTACTGTGACTCCAAGATGCAAGTGGTGCGGTGGTCCTATTTCATTATTAGCTGTATATATGAACGTTGCTGGTATAAAAAATATTAAGAAATGTAGGCATGGATGGAAGTCTTTGATAAAAGGACTATTTTCAAGCAATGGGTTTACGTAAATGAAGGTCGAGACAGTCTTCCAAAGTGTTTTGCCAGCTGGTTTCAGCCCCCCTTTCTGAAGAAGCAACCGTAAGACACAAGTACAAACTGTGCCATCACAAATGATGAACAGGTCCAGTTTTTCCTTGGCTGAATGTGGACCATGGCATGGCCCATGAGCACACAAAGGTAAGTCAGCTCTGAACTCTGTTCAAATTATTAGAAGGATCTCAGCTGATCTTCTGCCATATCCGCAAAGTGACATTTCTTGTGACTCACATTTGAAACAACTTATGAAAACCATTCCACATGTCAAACTGCATTTCATTCAATTTTCTTTTGGTTGAAAATTGACACTAAAGATGTTTTGTCTTTCAGAGCATTTTCCTTTGGGAGCCGAAGGCCTGATGATGTATAACCCTTCCTGAAGGCTTTATGGCAGGGCTTCACAAAGCAAACATTTTTTCCCCTTATTTTATATCACCCTGACAAACAGAAATGCTGAGCCATTTAATTACCGAGCCTGTCTGACACATCCAGAGAGTCAAATATTCTGGCGGCATCTAGCTGAAGGGGAAAAATGCACTGAATTCCCAGAGTTACTTGTCAAGAAGACGACACCAAGGAAACTAGTAAACAAGCTGGCGGGCCCCACGGCCAAGCTACGGTGCCTGAGTGGCTCGGCGGCCCTGACTCAGCTCCATTTGCCCTGCAGCAAGGCATCCTACGATGGTGATACTTGTTTCAGCTTCAGGCTGAGTAGCCAGGAGACGATAGGCATAGGTCAGAAAGAACAAAGGTCAAGCCACAGGCCCATATGTCATGAGCTGGTCTGTGCTTTATAGAAACTTCCAGATCTAGAGCTCATACTCCTAGTTACCAAACTAACTCACAGAAAGAATCTGCACAGATGCAACTGAGTATTTTTTCCGCAGACTCCAAGTATGACTTGCAATCCCCATGACTGTGACTGAGTGCACTAAGATATTCTATCCCATAGTGTTTTGAAGCTCTAACACATAATCAAAATGCATCAGGTTACCTTTATTTAATGTCTTTTCCTTCCTTTAGAACAGTTAATCCCTCTGATAATTTCTAGTCCATTTTATAGTAACTAAAGTATGAAAGTTACACTCTTGAATAGTTTGTTTGCATGCTTTAAAGTTTTCTTTTTCTTTCTTCCATCAATCATAGAACAAAAAGAGAAAGAAAAAAGAAGTACACCTTCTGTGAGACAAGCAGTATTCTAAGCACCATAACCAAGTAGTGGAAATTGTAGACAGGTCACTGTCTTTCAGGAAATTACAGTGAAGTTGATGAATTGGGGGGGGGGGGTGAGAAAATAAGTTATGTAAAAAGATCAATATGATTTTAGAGGTTGTAAGTGCTCTGAATAATTACAGGACGATACAGAATGGTTGCAGTGTTGCAGACTTTCTCATGTTGGCCAGGGAAGTTTTCTGATGTGACGATGTTTGATCTGAGACGTGAACGATGGAAATGATGACAGGAAGCAGCCTGAAGTATTTGGGTGAAGAGTATTGCAGAAAAAGGAGTAACTTGTGCAAATGCCCTGAGACAGAAATGATAACAGATGAGCTTCAGGATAGAAAGGCCAGTGTGCCAGAGAGTAATGAATGAAGAATGGAGGGGACAGAAGGGGAGTTTTCAAAGGTAAAATCCAGAAAGGTGTTCTAGGCATATATTTTGAAAAGGAAGACATAAAACGGTTTTTATTCACAAACAATACAATCTTGTAGGTAGAATATCCTATAGAAATTCACACAAAATCTACTAGAGTCCATGACCAAACTTAAGAAAAAATCAAGATACAAGATCAACGCATGTTACATTTCTATATACTAGGAGAGAAAAATCCCAAAGTGCAATCAAGAAAATTACATTCAAAATAACACCACATGGATTAAAGTGTTTAGGAAAATTTTTAATAAAAAAA
>NC_048220.1:80326786-80369425 GCF_002007445.2 Ailuropoda melanoleuca | reverse complement strand
ACAGCAATTGTACTACTAGGTATTTACCCCAAAGATATAGAAGTAGTGAAAAGAAGGGGCACATGCACCCCAATGTTCACAGCATCAATGTCCACAATACCGAAACAGTGGGAGGAGATGAGATGTCCATCAACAGATGAATGGATAAAGAAGATGTGGTTCATATATACAATGGAATATTACTCAGCCATCAGAAAAGATGAATACCCACCATTTGCATCGACATGGATAGAACTGGAGGGGATTATGCTAAGAAAAATAAGTCAAGCAGAGAAAGACAATTATATGGTTTCATTTATATGTGGAATATAAGAAACAGTGCAGAGGACCATAGGGGAAGGGAGGGAAAACTGAATGGGAAGAAATCAGAGAGGGAGAAAAACCATGAGAGACTCTGGACTCTGAGAAACAGACTAAGGGTTGCAGAAGGGAGAGGGGTAGAGGGAGGAGGTAACCAGGTGATGGGTACTGGAGAGGGCACGTGCTGTGATGAGTACTGGGTGTTATAGGCCACTAATGAATCGCTGAAAACCTAATGATGTGCTATATGTTGGCCAACTGCACATAATTTTTAAAAAAAAGGAAAAAAAGAGATAGTTTTGTACAACGAATAAGCCTTTGCTTGAAAAGTCAAATGATTTTTGATGAGGGTATCAAGACAATTCAAACGAGAAAGAAGAGTCTTTGCAAAAACTGATGCCGGATCAACTAGACAGACACATGCAAAAAGAAAAAAAAAGGAAGTTGCACTCCTACTTTACACCATATACTAAAATTGATTCAAAATGGAAGAGTAAAAACTATAAAATTCTTAGAAGAAAACATAAGTTTAAAGCTTTGTGATTCTGGACTAAGTAATGGTTTCTTAGATATGACACCAAAGTCACAGACAGCAAAGTGAAAAGTAAATTGGACTTTATCGAAACTTAAAAAAACTTTGTGCTTCAAAGAACATCATCAAGAGAATGAGAAGACAATCCACAGAATGGGAGAAAATATATCCAAATCATACCTGATAAGGAACTTTTACTCAGAGTTTGAAATAATTCTTATAACTCAAATATAAAAAGACAAATAATCCAATTTAAAAATGACCAAAGGATTTAATAGACATTTCTCCAAAGATAAACAAATGGTCAATAAGTACATGAAAAGATGCTCAAAATCATTAGTCATTAGGGAAATACAAATCAGAACCATAATGAGATAACTTCTCATACCCACTAGGATGGCTAATATCAAGAAGACAAGAAATGCACTGGTGAAGATGAGGAGCAATTGAAACCCTCCCACATTGTTGGTGGGAATACAGTGGTGTAGTCACTTGAGAAAATAGTTTGGCATTTTCTTAAAAAGATAAACACAGAGTTACCATATGACCCAACAATTCCATTTCTAGATATATACCTATGAAAATTATAAACATATGTCCACATGAAACCTGTACACAAATGTTCACAGTACCATTATTTACTATTAGCCAACTGATAAATGCATAAGCAAAATGTAGTACAGGGAATATTATTTGGTCATATGAAAGGACTGAAATATTGGTGCATGCTACAACATGGATAAACCTTGAATATATACAACATGAAAGAAGTCAGACACAAAAGGCCCATGGTGTGCATTCCATTTATAGTAAATACCCATAACTGAGTCAGAAAGTAGATAAGTGGTTGCCAGGGACTGGGGTTGGGGGAAGGCAAATGCTGAGAGACTGCTCATGGGTATAGATGAAAGTGTCAAGTGGTCACAGGAGGAAAAAAAACAATGTTTAGATAGAGCTCTGAGAATTCAGAATGAAATTATCTAGACAAACGATTAGCTGCTGACCCCACTTTTTTGGCGGAGAAGCGACATGAATGAATTCAATTTCTGGAGGAATTGCACGGTTATTCTGAGGGAAAAGATGTTCATAGCTCTGCAGTCAACCTGTACAACTAGAACTCATCTAAGCAAACCTGGGTTCAAATCTTATTTACTGCCATTTAGTAGTTATAGGCAAGTTAGTTGACTTCTCTAAAATGCAACTTACTTATTTAGTGGTAATAATTATCTGGACATATCGATTTGTCTTGCCATGAATGTGGGGGCAGCTGTGATCCAGAACACAATAAACTCTCTCCTTTATAGAGCTCATGTTCTGGGCAAGAAGATGGACAAACACCGTAAAGAAACAAGACAATTTTACTCCGACGAAAGTACCCTAAGGGAAAGTAACAGGATACGTAGTAACGAGTGATGATGAGATGAAGGACGATTTTGGGTCAGGTGGTCCAGAAAGGTCTCTCTGAAAAGATGATATTTGAGAAAAGAACAGAAAAACGAGGAGCCAGCTATGCAAAGATGTCCAGAGAACTTTAAAGAGGATTTTAAATAGCAAGACTATGAGAGAGAAAAGAGGGAAAGTCATGGAAAAAGAGTGAAAGCAGCATACTGAAGAAAGATCAACCTGGCCTGAGTACATCGTGTGGGGAAGTCAGAGGGGTCATTGTTGGAGGTAGGCACGGGCTATACAGGCCCAGGGCCAAGATTCACTGTAAGGAACAAAGTGGATTGTATATGCTTAACCTCCATGTATAGCAAATGGTACTCATTACTAATAGGGCACAATAAAGCCACCATCCACGAACTTGATTTCTCTTAAGGGATGCAACGGAGAGTGTGATATGGCTGTGACATTCTTCTTCATGTAGACAACCAGAGATGACTTGATTGCTCTGGCTAGCAGGCCAGTGACCCCCTTCCTCCTTCTGTACTCTCTGTGAATTCCTCCCAGAATACAGACTCCGTCAAAAGGGGACAGGCTTCTTAGGAGAGGAGCATGTAGGAAATGCTCTGGCCTCCCTCCTAGCAACTCCATTAGTGGATGTACCTTGTGCCATACTGTGCAAAATGTGCGCTTTCCCTTTTTCAATTAAAATTGATCAGCATGACTAATACTAAAGGGCCTGGTGCTTTAAATCCACAAAGGATTAGCATTTGGACTGTGTGGGAGGCTGAAACACAGCCATAGAAGCTCTCACACAGAACTGCCCTACTTACTACAGAAAAAGCCCTAGGAAATGGGATGTAGGGAACTCAGATAGGAAACCAATCTGCTCCTGTATCATTGCATGTTTCTTGCTGCTACTTGTGACGATGGGCTGCTCTCACCTGAAGGACCAATTATTCTCTATGACTCTTAAATTGACATGCTAGCAATCCAAAAAGGAAGTACAACCCATTACTGAACATATTATAATGGCTCAGACATGAGGGGAGGGGACAGTGACATATGTTCATAAATATAAAATTAAAAGCTCCCTTTTATTTTCTTACGTCCAACATATTGGAAGAAACTTCAGGGGTTCCAAATTCTTTCCAGCTTCTAGCCAAACCTCTCCAAGGGAAGGTTAATTCACTCATTTCTTGCTTTCACAGAGACTGTGAGTCAGGATTGAGAGCTACTAGGCTGGTTTTGTCATCTTTTTTCATTTAACTTTCCATGAACCGCAGTACAACAGAAACAAATCCACCTGTGTGTCTGGAGAGACTGGGGATTAAGAATGGGGAAAGAGGCGAGGAGGAAGAGGATGTGCTCGTTTAACCCATAACTACACAAAGAAATGTATGGCAGAAGGCTTGGAAAATACTTATTCCTTTAAAAAATGACTGTGAAATAGCTCTTCTAGGCTGTAAACTGAATCTAGAACTGAGGCGAGCCAACTACGGATACTTTACGGGATTATATCTGGATCCTATTAATTAACACCCGAAGATGTACTCATGACCACAGTGTCTGAGAAGCACGCTTCCCTCACAGTCTTTGGTTGGTACAGTAACTATGTTGCATCACAGCACAGCAGGGTTAATTTTACGGACTGAATTTCTACTGTGACTCCAAGATGCAAGTGGTGCGGTGGTCCTATTTCATTATTAGCTGTATATATGAACGTTGCTGGTATAAAAAATATTAAGAAATGTAGGCATGGATGGAAGTCTTTGATAAAAGGACTATTTTCAAGCAATGGGTTTACGTAAATGAAGGTCGAGACAGTCTTCCAAAGTGTTTTGCCAGCTGGTTTCAGCCCCCCTTTCTGAAGAAGCAACCGTAAGACACAAGTACAAACTGTGCCATCACAAATGATGAACAGGTCCAGTTTTTCCTTGGCTGAATGTGGACCA
The DNA here is from genome assembly GCF_002007445.2 of Ailuropoda melanoleuca. Classification (NCBI taxonomy): domain Eukaryota; kingdom Metazoa; phylum Chordata; class Mammalia; order Carnivora; family Ursidae; genus Ailuropoda; species Ailuropoda melanoleuca. Next base: position 80,365,255 of record NC_048220.1, on the reverse strand, counting down.
TGGCATGGCCCATGAGCACACAAAGGTAAGTCAGCTCTGAACTCTGTTCAAATTATTAGAAGGATCTCAGCTGATCTTCTGCCATATCCGCAAAGTGACATTTCTTGTGACTCACATTTGAAACAACTTATGAAAACCATTCCACATGTCAAACTGCATTTCATTCAATTTTCTTTTGGTTGAAAATTGACACTAAAGATGTTTTGTCTTTCAGAGCATTTTCCTTTGGGAGCCGAAGGCCTGATGATGTATAACCCTTCCTGAAGGCTTTATGGCAGGGCTTCACAAAGCAAACATTTTTTCCCCTTATTTTATATCACCCTGACAAACAGAAATGCTGAGCCATTTAATTACCGAGCCTGTCTGACACATCCAGAGAGTCAAATATTCTGGCGGCATCTAGCTGAAGGGGAAAAATGCACTGAATTCCCAGAGTTACTTGTCAAGAAGACGACACCAAGGAAACTAGTAAACAAGCTGGCGGGCCCCACGGCCAAGCTACGGTGCCTGAGTGGCTCGGCGGCCCTGACTCAGCTCCATTTGCCCTGCAGCAAGGCATCCTACGATGGTGATACTTGTTTCAGCTTCAGGCTGAGTAGCCAGGAGACGATAGGCATAGGTCAGAAAGAACAAAGGTCAAGCCACAGGCCCATATGTCATGAGCTGGTCTGTGCCTTATAGAAACTTCCAGATCTAGAGCTCATACTCCTAGTTACCAAACTAACTCACAGAAAGAATCTGCACAGATGCAACTGAGTATTTTTTCCGCAGACTCCAAGTATGACTTGCAATCCCCATGACTGTGACTGAGTGCACTAAGATATTCTATCCCATAGTGTTTTGAAGCTCTAACACATAATCAAAATGCATCAGGTTACCTTTATTTAATGTCTTTTCCTTCCTTTAGAACAGTTAATCCCTCTGATAATTTCTAGTCCATTTTATAGTAACTAAAGTATGAAAGTTACACTCTTGAATAGTTTGTTTGCATGCTTTAAAGTTTTCTTTTTCTTTCTTCCATCAATCATAGAACAAAAAGAGAAAGAAAAAAGAAGTACACCTTCTGTGAGACAAGCAGTATTCTAAGCACCATAACCAAGTAGTGGAAATTGTAGACAGGTCACTGTCTTTCAGGAAATTACAGTGAAGTTGATGAATTGGGGGGGGGGGGGGGGAAAAAAAGNAAAATAAGTTATGTAAAAAGATCAATATGATTTTAGAGGGGTTGTAAGTGCTCTGAATAATTACAGGACGATACAGAATGGTTGCAGTGTTGCAGACTTTCTCATGTTGGCCAGGGAAGTTTTCTGATGTGACGATGTTTGATCTGAGACGTGAACGATGGAAATGATGACAGGAAGCAGCCTGAAGTATTTGGGTGAAGAGTATTGCAGAAAAAGGAGTAACTTGTGCAAATGCCCTGAGACAGAAATGATAACAGATGAGCTTCAGGATAGAAAGGCCAGTGTGCCAGAGAGTAATGAATGAAGAATGGAGGGGACAGAAGGGGAGTTTTCAAAGGTAAAATCCAGAAAGGTGTTCTAGGCATATATTTTGAAAAGGAAGACATAAAACGGTTTTTATTCACAAACAATACAATCTTGTAGGTAGAATATCCTATAGAAATTCACACAAAATCTACTAGAGTCCATGACCAAACTTAAGAAAAAATCAAGATACAAGATCAACGCATGTTACATTTCTATATACTAGGAGAGAAAAATCCCAAAGTGCAATCAAGAAAATTACATTCAAAATAACACCACATGGATTAAAGTGTTTAGGAAAATTTTTAATAAAAAAAGTAAAAAACTTGCACATTGAAAACTATAAAACATTGCTGACAGAAATTTTTAAAGATTTATATGAATTGAGAACCATATCCTATTTGAGAAAAGGAAGACCAATATTTGTAAGATGACATTTCTCCCCAAATAAATCTATATAATTCAATTCATTCCTTGTCAAAACCCCATTAGGCTTTCTTGTAGGAACTGACAAATTATTTCTAAAATTTGTATGGAAATGCAAAAGACCTACATTAGCCAAAATAATTTTGAAAAATAACAAAATTGGAGGATATACTACCGATTTCAGGTAGTTGTGGCATCAGAATAGACATTTACATCAATGAAACATAATCAAGTGTCCAAAATATATCCTCATATTTATGAATTTTTTTCAATTTATTTTTGAGAAAGGTGGTAAGAAAATTCCATGGGAAAAGTCTTCTCAAAAAACTGCTGGAGCAACAGGATAGCTATATTTTAAAAAAAAACAGTAACGTAGGTCCTCATATAACACATGAAAATAACTCAAAATGAATCTTAGACTTAAGTGAAAAACCAAAACTCTGCATCTTTTAGAATATTGGAGAAAATCCTCATGAATTTGGGTTAGACAAATATTTCTTCACTGTAACACTAAGAGTTCAATCGTAAAAGAAAATACTAATAAATTAGACATTATTTAAAAATAGGCTCTGCAAAGGACACCGTCAATGAAATGAAAAGACCAGCCACAGAATGAGAGAAAATATTTTCAAATCACATATCTAAAAAAATGTTGTGTATCTTATATGAATGTATAAAGAAGTCTTACAATGCAATATAAAAGAAATCAATTTTAAAATGGGGAAAGCTTTATATACAAATGGATAATAATCACATGAAAAATTTCTCAACACTGTTAGACATTAGGAAAATGAAAATTAAAACTACAATGAGACAACATTTTACTCTCTATAGAATGGCCATAAACAAAAAGACAATCACAAGTGTTGGGCCACATGTAGAGAAAGCAGAAGACTCATCCATTGATGGTGGAAATGCGAATTGGTAGAGCCACTCTGGAAAACAGGCAGTTTTTAAAATTGTTGAGGATATACTTAGCATGTGATCCAGTAATTTCACTCTTCAGTATTTACCCAAGAAAAATGAAAATGTATGTCTACACACACAATTGTTCACCAATGTCTAAAGCAGCATTTTTCATTATAACGCAAAAAGGAAATAAGCCATATATCTATGAAATGGTGAATGGATAAACAAAATGTAGTATATCCAAACAATGGGCTACTACTGAGCAAAAGGTCAAATTACTTATTCATGCAACAACATGAATATATGTCAAAAACACCTATGCTAAACGAAGGAAGTCATTCACAAAAGATTGCATATGATTCCATGTAATGGAAATTTCTAGAAGAGGCCAATCTACAGATATACAAAGCTGATTAATGATTGTAGCTGGAGGTAGGAGTGGAAATTGACTAAAAAACATGCATGTGGGTATCTTTTAAAGTGACAGGGATGTTCTAAAACAGGATTGTGGTGATAATTATACAACTGTACAATTTACTAAAAATTGTCTACCTGTGCACTCACCATGGATAGATTTTGTGACATGTCAGTTATACCTCTGTCAAGCTGTTAAAAGAATCACAACGGTATCACTGCCTGTAGTTATAACTTAAATGTTAGGTATTCGTTAAATTATTGTCACCAATTTTAGTTTCATTTTCCAAGATAAAGTTCCAATTGAACACTTTATCTCTATTTACTATGATGGCGATGTTCCTGCTTTACATGGTTTCACCTTAAGTGGTCTTTTTAGTACCAATTAGCTTTAGATAATGACGAAGTTTTATATATATATAGTACTTCACAGCGTGCTGTTATCAGTTAGAACACATTAAAATACAAGTAACATAAAATCCAATTTACAGCAGTATAAAATTAGGTGGGTTTTTGTTTGTTTGTTTGTTTGTCTTATACAACTGGAGTCTAGAGGTAGGTGGCTATTGGTAGGGTCAGTGGCTCAACATGAAACAAGAGGGTCTCCTCAACAAACAGATGGGATCATCACATAGCGTTAAAAACAGCAATACGAGGGGAGAAGAAAACACGAGAAGGAAAGAGAAACTTTCCCAGTTATCTCCACTAAACTTTCAGTTACTAAACAACTTGATTATCTCTGCAGAGGTAGCTGAGGAAGAAGGTATGGATTCCTGCACTATCATCAAAATGAAAATGGCAGAGAAAATTCAAAATTTGTCAATAAACAGTGACTGTCACTTGTATCTGTAATGTCATTTAGGGAACATCAGAGTAGGAGCTCATGGGATGAGGACACCTCCCAGGATATAGAAAGCTACTGGTAATTCACATAAGAAATGAAATAGGAACTAAAATGTAAAAGAACTGCACTTTGTATCATCTCTATGATTACATTAAGAAACCAATCCCATAATGTTGCTCTAACACTGTAATTTTATACGTGAGGAATTTGTGGTCCCAAAAGATTACGTGATTTGCCTAAATCGACCCCACGAAAAACTAGCAGAGCATGAAGGCCCACCCAGATGTCAAGAATCACGGTTTGGTTGTTATTATCACAATGGGAACTCTGTTCCCTGTTTATCTATTGATTGTTTTTATCTTGTCTTCACCACCAGACTGTAAGGGAGTGACTTTTTTCCTACCTTTTTTCTACTCCCCTTGGAGTAACCACAGCTTTGAGCACATATATCCTTAGCAGATAATCAGCTGTGTCATCACATCATAAAGATAACAACAACCCTCAATTATTCAATGAAATGAATATAAGAAAGCTACCATTGCAATGCTGAACTTTTACATGGAAATTTTCTATGATCTACTGATGGTGTTTGCTGAGAAAATTCACTCCTGTGGCAACTAAAGACCTTGCTCACCAATGTTTCTGGGATGGATGTATTTAGAAGTACCATTTTTCCCATGAGTTCCCAAAGGGATTGCTGAGATCCCTAGAAACTTCCTAATAATTGCAGTTGTAGAGTTTTCCTTCAGGAAACCCATTTGCAGAATATTTTCTGATTCTCATCTAACTTTCTTTTCTGTTTCAGTGCAGCCTAAAGTTTAGAACAAGGAAGCCACCCTGTTTTTATGCAATGAATCAATCAAGCAAGTTTACAGTACATAAAATAAAATGGCTTCATCTTTTCAATACCTGTGGTCCTCACACAGCCATGCCACCTGGCACCTGGAATTGAAGACTGTTTCCGTCACATGATGGAACACTGGTCTCAGGATTTTGGAATGAAAGGATAAGCAGTGAAGACCAAGGCCCATGTGCCTGGTGTTAAGGGGAGTTTACACCTAAAAGAATGTGGTAGCAATGCTCACATTTGCAGGTAAGGCTTTTTACCCGCGAGGGGGTCTATCACACAATTTCATGAGATAGAGGGAAATCAGGTAGGTGACGTAGAGATGATGAATAAACATTTCAATGTCAAGCCGGACATTTGATTTCAAATTGCCAGTCAAATGATGTTCCTCACCTTTGGGTCCGAATTCAAATACCCACACTGCTCTCATGAACTACTTCTTTATAACAGCAATAATTTCATAGGAGTTTCACGAGATAATTACTCAAACCTCATAAGGGATGCAAACAATTTAACTGATCTAAGTTCTGAAACAGTGGAGAGGCACCAATATCCCCATACCAACCTACACTTCATCATGCAATGGACTTTATTCTATATGGCATCAGCAAACTGTAATTATATCATATCATTAATATCACTATTAAAAATGTCATGTCCACACTGAAGATAAAAATACAAAGAAAGATTAGGCCTACAGAAGCAGAAGACAAATTGGTTCCTCAAAATAACAATTTATGTTTTCATTTGAATATTAACCAAATCACTACAATCTTTGTACGCGGAAACTATATATCAAGTATATCTCTGCTAGTCGAGCACCTTTTTGAAGGGGCACCAGACCTAAACAAAAAGACAGAATACACAGAAATGATACAGAACATTTTTGAAGGCCAAGATTTCGGGTGTTTTAATTTGGCAGTAATTGAATACTTCTTGAACTGAGTATTTCCTGTGTTATATACATAATTCACTGACAGAATAAGTAATAGTCATCAGTTCAGTGATGAAGTATGGAATCCCAATGGGCACTTTTAAGCTTTAACAATATACTAAAAAGCCACTGTATTATTTTTTTTTCCCTTGGCTTAGAGAATTATTCCAGGACTCATTTATTACCTGCCATTGAGCACTTCTGGGTCAGCACAGGGGTCCTTAATGGTAGCACTATACACTCCAGGTCTTTTATCTTGAACCACTATTCCCCTTCTTATCTTGAGGCCCGTGGACACAGAAAATCAGATTTATATTGTCTACTTTGTGTATTATTCATAAGATTTATTAAATAATGTTACTAGGGTTTCACTCATTTTCTATGCTCCTTAAACTCAAGACACCTACTGTTTTGTTTTCTGTGGCCACGTTGGAACTCAAAATTGCAATATCTCTCTTCTCTTGGACAAGAACATCATAGGACAATGTTTGGCACACTGACAGAATGACTTCTCAATACAGTAGTCTCCCCTTATCTGCAGAAAGCAAAACCATGGCTGCAGTTACCCATGGTCAGTCATGGTCCAGAAGTGAATGACCCTCCTTCCGACATCCTTCTGTATTCTCAGAAGGCCAACAGTAGCTTAAAGCTCTGTCACAATACCTATGTCCTTCACCTCATTTCATTTTATCATCTCACATCACCACAAGAAGAAGAAGGGCACGTATAGGACAATAAGATATCTTGAGAGGGAAAGACCACAATCCCTTAACTCACAGTATATTGTTATAACTGTTCTATTTTATTATTAGTTATTATTGTGCTTAATTTACAAATTAAACTTTACGATAGGTATGTATGTTTAGGAAAAAGCATATTATATACAGGGTTCAGTACTACCCCGAGCTTTAGGCATCCACTGGAGGTCTTGGAATATATCCCTCACGGATAAGCTGTGGGGGAGGCCACTGTATTTTATACATGGTATTAGAAAGGAGATGTTCTCTCTTTCACACGGGATCATGAACTGTAGATATATGTTACCAGAGTCGTGAGAGACTATGTCAGTTTTTGACTCTATCAAAAGTTGGGGATGATCTGGAGCAAGTGGAACTTTTATGCACCGCTGGTGGTAAAATGGTACAACTGCTTCGGAAAATATTTTACAGTTTCCTAAAAAGTTAAACATACACCTATAATATGACCCAGACTCTCCACTCCTGGATATTTTCTCAAGAGAAATAAAAGCAAAAGTGTACACAAAAACTTGTACGCAAATATCAATAGATGTTATTTGTAACAGCCAAAACCTAGGAATAACCCAAATGTCCATAAAATGAGGAGTGGACAAAGAAATTGTGATACACACAAATGCACACAATGGAATACTATGCAGCCACAGAACGAACCATCGACACACTCGACATGAACCTGAAATAACTAGAGTGAAAGAAGCCAGACGTAAAAAAATACATGTTGTATGACGACATTTTCACATGATTTTAGAAAATGCAAATTAACCTATAGTTGCTTTGGAGGAGTCAGAGAAAGGCCGCAGAAGACTTTGCAAGGTGATGAATGCATACATACTCTCAATTGTGGTTATGATTTCACAGGTAAATACATATTTCAAAACATATCAAATTCTACACTTCAAATGCATGCAGTTTATTATGTCAATCAGATATCAAACTGTCAAAAAAAAAAGAGAGAGAGAAATAGAGACACAATGTTGTCATACACTAAACAAGTTACTCCCAACAGACTTTCACCAAAGGAACCTCTGAGATATATATTTACAGCCCAGAATTAAAGACAAATGCAGAGTGCTGCCTATCACTACAGAAGCTAAAAGGACCAGTTTACCTCTCCTGATGTCTGCCGGCTGAGCACAGACACATAACCTAATTGCTTCCAATGGGCCACTTCTCCACAGGACTCTGAATCTGGAGGGAGTGACACAAAGAACTAGGAATGGTCCAGAACTCGATCTGATGGCTGCAGAGGCAGCACAGAGGGAAGCAGTGACATCTGAAAAACCATAGCAGCTCTTCCTGAGGAGGCCCAGGCCCCTGCTGGACTGCCCACCGTCCAGGAGCACCAGAAGCAGCAAGGCCAGCGGATGTGTCAGCCCAGTGACGGGGCAGCGTGGGCAGCTCTCACACACAAATGATCACAGCAACAGTTCTCATCACCTACCCACCTCAGCTATGTCTCCTACTCTTTCCTTCTGGTCTAAGAGCTACCTATTGTCCTTCCAATAAATGTCCTTTCTGCTTACATTCGAGAAGAAAGGTTAGGAATTTAGAAAGTAAACAGAAAGGTCCAAGTGATCCACATACTGATAAGATGACCATTCAATTATATCTTATATTCTATACTTTATAAATGAACAGCCAAACTTTGCCCACAGTGAAAGTCAAATTATGCCGGAAAACGTGTCTACAGATGGATGTGGAAGTGACCGCATAAGAAAGGGCAATAAAAACAGAGTTGTATCACTCGTCTGAATGGGAAGCAGTGGGACTTGAGCTCTCAGTACCTGCAATGGGAGGAATCTCAGATAACATATCTTAAAAGCAATGTATACCTGAAACTAATATAACACTGTCTGTTAACGCTGCTGGAATTAAAATTAAAAACTTAATAAACAAAAAGGCACTGCAAGGGATACACTGGGAATAAGGTCTCCTTGGGAGAAGTTGGTCACTGCAAATTAACTAGTTTAATCTCCAGTGCTCGGAAGGAAGATGGGAAGCAAGGAGCCCCAACGCACAGAGCCAGCCAAACAGAAGAAATGCTGTTGCATGTTTTGAGAGTTCTTTGGTTTAAGAGTTCAGATTCACTCATGTTCCCTCTCTACAAGTGAGGGTTTTAATGGGTACTTATAATCACTTGCTGTGAACTTTCAGTAATTTATTTCATGTTAAAAAACAAAACAAAACAAAACCATGAAAGCCATAGAGACATCTCCAAGAGATCAAGCAATGACATTTATTTTGATGGGGCCTACTGATTCAGTTTCTCGGTGTGTGAGTTGCATGGGAGCAACTTTTTCCCCAAGATAAACACTCAGAAAAGTGGTATTAATGCATTCAGGGTTCAATAACACCAAGAGGAATACTTATAGACTAATGAAAATACTTAAGGAAATGGTGGGCTTGTGGCCCTTTAAGAAGTTTTCACATATGAGACACATGTCACGTAAGATAGTAAACACTTTTGGAAGCAAATCCTTATACCTCCATCTCTGAAACGTATCCCAAATCTGTCTATTCTCTTCACCTTCCCAGCCCTCTCTGTTTTTACCTGGATTAGCAGCAACTGGTTAACCTGATTTCACTTCATTCACAAAAATCCATCTGTCACAAAGAAACCACAATGATGTTTTTAAAATATATATCAGACTGTGTCACTCCTCTGCTAATAACACGTAGATGGCTTCTTAATACATTTGGAAAAAGATCTAAATTTCCTATCAGGACCTACCATGCCCTAAACCATCTGGTCCCTAGGTAACTCCCCATCTTAACCCTTACCATTCTTTTCCGTGCTAATTCTACCCCAACGTACTGGGCTTCTTTCTGTTCCTTGATTACACCTCCAAGACGGCCTTCACACATGCTCTTCCCATCGACCGTAACAATCTTCCTCATATCCTCAGGTTGCTGATTCCTACTAACATGAGGACTCAGCTCAAATATTTGTTCCCATTGTAGCCTTTCTTGACCACCCAGTGTAAAGTAGCCCCCATCACATGACTGTTCTACTGTCATCACAGCACCTCCACTGAGACTGACTTTTTTCTTTGTTTACTTATGTATCACCTGTTGCTGCGCTAGAATTAAGTTCTTTGAGAACAGGAGTCCTGTCTAATTATCACTACATCTCCAGTGTCTACAACACTATCTGGCACATAGCAGACATTCAATAATTGTATATTTTATGAATTAATAAATGAAAAGCAGAAAGAAGAACAAAGCCCAGGTCTATTTATCATCACCTGTCAGTCCACATAATGTACAATTAGGATTAACCCATCTGCATCCTCCTATGAAGACTGACGGCGCCTGACCCCTAGTGGCAAATCCCTAATAACACTTGACAGATTATCCAAAAATCAAATATCTTAATACATACCATAAGGTTGGTCTAGTATTTTTCACCAAGTATTGGCTTATCATAAATATCAGAGCTAGAAGAGATCTTAAGTATATAACTGAAATGTAACATAAACAACAATAACAACAGCTAACATTTATTGAGTGTGTACCATGTCTCAGACTGTTCCAAGTGCTCTGTATGTCTTACAATATTTAATTCTCATTACAACTCTACAAGTTAGGTACTGCTATTGTGCTCCTTTATAGACGAGAAACCCATTCAAGTAACTTGTCCGTGGCCACACAGCTAGTAAGAGTCAGAACCCAGCCAGCACAAATGCAATACCCAATTCACCATTCCACTCGGACAGAAGAAATCCTATTCAACCCAGATAGTCCTTTCTTGCTCCATAACGTGGACCCCCAACTCATCTAAGCACAGTGCTCCAGGCCGGGCCTGCCAGAGAGTAGTACTGGTACCCAGAGAAAACCTCAGCCAGGCTAATCTTAGAAATGATCTACTACAACCTTCTTGCTGTAGACATAAAGAATAAATGTCCAATGAATAACTTTTTGGAGGTCACACAGTGTCAGAACTGGAACCTAATGAGTCACTCTGCCCTTTACAAAGTACCACAAGTAGTCATCAGGGAACGCTAAACATCAGAGCAAGCGTCTTCATATGGGGATTAGAAAGGGTCACACCTAGTGTGAAAAACAAGGGCTGTGACCTGGTACGGTGTGCGGTTCTGGTAACGGTGCCTGGAATCCTCCCAGCCACTGTTTCTCAACAGACCCTACTGCAGATCTCTCAGGCTCAAATGACTTTGTCTTGCTTTGATTAGTACAGAGGAAAACAGCACCTCTGAGTAAAGTATACAAATATTTACTGAACACTACATGCCCAGCGCCCTACTAGGTGGTGGTATGAGCTCAGATGAAAGCAGGTGAGATGAAAATTGGTCCCTGATCTCCTGCAAGGCAAAGCAGAATGGTTTTCTCCTGCCAAGCAGAGAAGATAAATGCAGTGAACAGGAAGTGGGGATATTATCCTTCCAGAAACTGGTAATGGCCTTCAGAAGCGTACGCAGCTGTGCATAAGCTTTCCAGATGAATTGTTTAAAAACTACTCAGGGTGTACATTCTTTTCCTCATTTGTTCCTTTATTTGCAATTCTCCTGTTACCTTTGGAANAGCCACTGTTCCAAGTGCTCTGTATGTCTTACAATATTTAATTCTCATTACAACTCTACAAGTTAGGTACTGCTATTGTGCTCCTTTATAGACGAGAAACCCATTCAAGTAACTTGTCCGTGGCCACACAGCTAGTAAGAGTCAGAACCCAGCCAGCACAAATGCAATACCCAATTCACCATTCCACTCGGACAGAAGAAATCCTATTCAACCCAGATAGTCCTTTCTTGCTCCATAACGTGGACCCCCAACTCATCTAAGCACAGTGCTCCAGGCCGGGCCTGCCAGAGAGTAGTACTGGTACCCAGAGAAAACCTCAGCCAGGCTAATCTTAGAAATGATCTACTACAACCTTCTTGCTGTAGACATAAAGAATAAATGTCCAATGAATAACTTTTTGGAGGTCACACAGTGTCAGAACTGGAACCTAATGAGTCACTCTGCCCTTTACAAAGTACCACAAGTAGTCATCAGGGAACGCTAAACATCAGAGCAAGCATCTTCATATGGGGATTAGAAAGGGTCACACCTAGTGTGAAAAACAAGGGCTGTGACCTGGTACGGTGTGCGGTTCTGGTAACGGTGCCTGGAATCCTCCCAGCCACTGTTTCTCAACAGACCCTACTGCAGATCTCTCAGGCTCAAATGACTTTGTCTTGCTTTGATTAGTACAGAGGAAAACAGCACCTCTGAGTAAAGTATACAAATATTTACTGAACACTACATGCCCAGCGCCCTACTAGGTGGTGGTATGAGCTCAGATGAAAGCAGGTGAGATGAAAATTGGTCCCTGATCTCCTGCAAGGCAAAGCAGAATGGTTTTCTCCTGCCAAGCAGAGAAGATAAATGCAGTGAACAGGAAGTGGGGATATTATCCTTCCAGAAACTGGTAATGGCCTTCAGAAGCGTACGCAGCTGTGCATAAGCTTTCCAGATGAATTGTTTAAAAACTACTCAGGGTGTACATTCTTTTCCTCATTTGTTCCTTTATTTGCAATTCTCCTGTTACCTTTGGAATTCATTAAGAGAAAGGAGGAAATCAAGTGGGCAGGCTCTGAGTCCAGCTACCGAGTCAGCAAGATAAGCATAAATGTGCTTGGGGTGCAGCGTGCACAGCACAGAGGGTGACATTTGCTTTTTCTCCCCCTCATACCATCTAGCGTAGCCCACTCCTACCTGCCAAGGCCCTAGGATGTGACCCCTGATGGATTCTGGGAGTCTGATTTGTAACATCTGCTGATTCTCTACTGGCGAAAGAGAATTAAATATCTGCTAGAGCTCTAGAGGCCAGAAAGCTGCTTCTGCTTACCCGGTGCTCTGTCTTCAAAAGTGACTATAGAGGAAAATCTTGGCCTAATTTACTGGAACCATAGCAAATATTTATCAGATGAATGCATAGGTCAGTTGTGCCTTCTTAGGAATCACTATGAAACCAAAAAGCCTGTAGTGTGTCTATGCAGAAACCTCTGAATTCTAAAAATACTGCTTGCAAACAAGTCCCCCACAAGCAAATGACCACATAGCCATAGAGTACCAGCTTCATGTAAGTTCTCATCTACGTTGATTTCTCTATTCTTCTATAACAGGGGAGAGTAAAATGAAACCTGAAAAAAAAAAATTGTACAACTGACTCCAATAAAGAGAAGAGAAAGCCCAGATTGCCTCATTAAAAAAAAAAAAAGACAAAAAACCAAAAAACTGAGTAGACCCGTTATCCAAATTCATAGCAATGTGCCAAGTTGGACAGAATGGCTTTCTGCCTTATCCCTGCCAAGGATTCTAACCCACAGCAGCATGAGTTACAAGGCAGTGGGGAGAAGGACAAAGCTGATTATCATTCCTTTTAATGTGGAAAACTAAAACTCAAAGTCCAGACTGTTTGCAGTTCTTAAATGGGAGATTTCTGTTGGCTGCCATGACGGCCCAGTATCTTCTTCAGCCGGAGAGCTTCCTTTATTCATTTATCAAGCATTTTCTGAACACCTACTATGTACCAGGCACTGTAACGGGCACCTGAGGATAAGTGAATAAGGCATGGCATTTGTCCCTGAGGAACTCAAACTCTGGTAAAAGAGAAGGACCTAAAAACAAGAAATTGCAATCCATCGTGATAAATGCACTGAAGAAATACGTTCTTCTAATACAAGATGTTTGGGGAACGCAGATTAAAAAGCTGCTCATTCTGCTAGCTGAGTACATTTACTTTCAAATGTGGCAGAAAGATTTGAGAATCTTTCACAAGAAAACACTTCTGTACCACAATTCTTAACATAATTAATAGTAATGAGACATCGGTTGTTATTATTTTATTATTATTGACTTCTATTAGTTACCAAACACTATGTTAATAGCTAAATTCTCACATTTTACCAATGAGGGAATTGAGGCTTAGAATTTAATAAGTCCTTAACAAGAAATTGTCTTTAAACTGAGCTTCTTCAGGGGAACTCAAACACTAAAAACATACAAAGGAATTCATTTCTGCCATCACCATGAAAAAGGAGACCTGAGACAGAGAGGAGAGGAACAAAGAACTACAGGAGTTTACTGCACACCAAGAGGATGTAAAAAGAGGCTGAGGAGGGGTCAAGGATTGCTGTCAGTCCTAAGTCCCACCACTCCACAGTCACCGGACAATTTACGGTTCTTACACCTGTCCCAACTGCTGCACCCAGAACCAGTCTGAAGAGAAGAAGAGAAACAGAAATGGAAAAAGAGGAAGAAAGGGTAGCCAGACTCTATCTCCTGGGATGATGTGAATTCTCAGAGCTGTGAGGTCACATCCCTGGCTCTTCCTGTCAGCCAAGCCAGCCATGTCAGAGGATGGCCAGTGACAGCACCAGCTGGGCCATCAATGTAGGAGTGCGACGTGGTTGTTAAATAAGCCAAGATGCCTTGGCTGGCCATCCCAAGACCCAACATGTCACACAAGGGGGTGGCTGCATTCAAGGAACTTGTGAGAAGGCAAAACTGAGATTTCCTAAATCTTGTCCATTCTCTCTCCAAGCCTGAATTCTCTGGGAGGCATCTTTTACTGCGACCGCAGTGCTTTGCCATTTTGCCACTGTAACATTCTTTCCCGTGATTCAGGGTAAGAATTACAGAGTCTACATTTTCAGTCATAATGCTAAAGAAATACTTTTTAAAACCTCATGCAGGTAATAACATCAAACCAGTTGTTCCAAGGAGGAGTATGAAAGCAGTGGATTCAGAACGGCCCCAGGAGGCAGAAACCTGCTTGCCATTATCCAGCTCTGTGAGCTTCATGGCTGCTTTGACTCTCCTTTCTCTTAATTTCCTCAATTGTGAAATGTGGAGTTTGGGCTAGAGTAATGTTCCCCAGATACAAGTTCATGGAGCAGCCATACGTGGGTCATTTAAGAGAACTTCCCAAACCCTACTCCTGGATATATGAGGGGGTGCATCCCATGATCCTTTATTTTTTCAAGTCCCACAGAAGGTGTGATGTGTGGCATACCATAATGTTTCTTTCACCTCATGTTTTGTATGTCAAACAATGGTTCAATGAGGTGAACAAGCATGAAAAAGAACCTAGGAAGAAACAGCCAAAGTCACATTTTTCGAAGAGTTGAGACTGCATTAGAGCATAGCCTTCTAAAGGAGCAGCAAACAACTCGCTCAGATTTGAGGATCTTCCTCCCAAACAAAACCATCTTCCCTTCGTCACAAATGGATAATTCCCGAATAAATGGCAGGCACGAGACTTAGATTGTTTTCTTTTTTTTTTTCATTTTAAATGAGGTCTTAATAGGTAAAATATTGCCTTTTTTTGGTCATGACAAAAGGCAAAGCGAGCAAACGAGAACAAACAATTGGGATGCAGCTTCTGATGAAGACCGAGTTTTATAAAAGCCAAAGGCACGCTCAACCAGCGAAGCAGGTGCCTTGATCAGCAAGCACAGTTAAGAAAGAAAATTGAATTCTTTGAAAACAGTTTGGAAAGGAACTTGGAAACCATATCCAAACAATGCTCTGGGGCTGACATTTCAAAAACGTATTTGCTCTTTATTCCAATCACTTTGGTACTTTCATCAAAGCGAAGACATGACATATGGAACAGAAGATATGCAGTGAGATGGAGGAGCAGTCAGATGCAAATGGTTGGAAAAGGCCCAGAGATTACAATCTGGCTCACCTTACACATCCATTCTCAGCTCCTGAAAGACCCCGAAGAGCTGTCATCTGCGGAGAGCCTGTGGTAGGACAGGCTCTGCGTAGCTTTCTACAATCCTCCACGGAATTCCAAGGAGACAGAAGCCCAGGAAGATTAACTATTTTACACAAGGTCTTAGATGTGCTAAGAGATGGAGCTGAGATTTGAATTCAGTTCAAACTTCCTGCTGCTTCTGAATTCAATTCCCTTCTGACCCTCAATCTAATACTATTTCTGCCCTGTCAAAGCCCCAGCTCACGGGCTCAGGTTCAGTGTCTTCTCAGCATGTTTCAGGGATTTACAGATGGAACTTCCCTGGAATTGCTGAACACCAATAAGGAATTGTTACTGAAGAGTTGCTCTTTCCCTCCTGTTTTTATTATTCTTGTTAGTGCTTGTTTTTTCTGATATCTAATACAGCTCCCGTGTTATCTCATTGTCTACTCCTTATGAGACACATAGGCATGGTGGAAAATGAGCAAACAATGCCATCTTTTCTTAAAACATCTCTTCTCCACAGACTTTCATTATTTGTTTAAAATCTATTGTACTTACACACACAACCAGCCAATGAAAACTACCTGCAAGAAGCAGATGAAACGGTCTCTGTACATTGAAGCCACAAGCGACTGATGAGAGTTATTTCACATCTAGGGCAAACTCATCCTGTATTGCCACACAGCCTAGGCTGGAGCATACAGCGGCTGAAAGCAGAAAGCTGGTGAGAGGTGATGGACCGAACAGATTACTTTGTCTTTATGTCAACAGTGTGTTTCCCTGCGGGGGAAGGCGAGTAGTAAACAAGTCATGTTAATCACGTCATTGATCCCACCTGATATGAATGAAAACCAGAAAAAAAAATGCAACGAAAAACATGCATAGTATCAGTCAATCAAGAACTAATATGGAATCAATCACTGAAGCTTAGGCCTTGCTGTCAGAGCATCTGAGCCCACTGTATGTACCTTTCCTGCCCCCAGCAGATGAATCCTCGTTTTTCTGGACCACTTGCCTCCATTGCACCTCGTTTTCCCCTCTCCCCTCCCCTGGCGGGCCTCCACCCTATCCTTCATCTTCCCCTCCCTGGAGAGTAGGCTCCAGGTGTGTGGGGGTGGTAGCAGTAAAGTCAGCCCTGGAGGGTCCTACAGAGGTGGCGTTAGAGCTAGCTGTACGTATCTCGAATGCCATTCTCTCAGGAGCATGCCTAGGCCTTGCCCTACCTGGTGGAGGGTTTCTGAAGGCCCTCCCTCAGCGTTCCCTCTCCCCGCCAGCATCCATGGAGCGTCCCCAGAGCTGGAGTAGACAGGCCTTAGGGCTCGCCTTTGCCTGCCTTGGAATTGAAGTCTTTCCCAGGAGATCTGGCTCCGGTGTCACATGTATTCCTCAGAGCCACTAGGAGCAGCAGGGGCCCACTCCCTCCTCACAGCCGAGGCTGCAGAGCCCACAGACCCGAGAAGCCTGCACCCCACCAGTCTCTGATGCCAGTTCTTTTTATTTCCATGAAGCTACTTAATGAGATTCTTCATGCATAAAATTAATTTTTGCCCTCTTCTATCAGCTTTTACCACTAAAGGATTTACTTACAATTTTGTCAGATTTTATTTATACGTGCAATAAAGGGGACCCGAATCATAATGAAGGCTTTTATGGGTAATGATGGGAGATACAAAAGGAAGCTGAGAGCGGGCAGACATCCAGGCCCCTTTGGAAGCCAGGATGCATTATGCAGGAGAGACCCCCTGCAGAAATGCACACGAGGCCCTGCCTTCCCAGAACCATACCTCAAGTCAGATCCTAATTTGTTGCCGGGGAGAAAAGGAGGAGCAGGCCTATTAATAAACAGTGCAAATAATTAGGTTTTATGGGAATTTGGTTGTTTTCTTACACACTAGATTTGCTCTCAAACCCTTCACAGATCTGTCCTGTGTGACCGCTTTGTAGCCAGTGGGCTGCTGCACTGAGTGTCTCTTGGGAAGCTGTGTGGAGCTGGAATGGAGCAAAGATGGACAACATAAAGACCCTTGCTTACTGAGTGTCCCCTAAGGCCGGGCTCTGTGCCAGGCACTGTGCTGACATGATGTCACCTAATCCTCAAAACACTTGGTAGGGTAGCTATTACAATTCTCGCTTTAAAGATAAGGAAACTAAGGCCCAGAGAGGTTCCACAGCTGCCTGAAGTCACATACTATTCTTTGCATGGTTCGCCGTCACCGTCACCACCACCACCACAACCACCAGTCACTCTTTTTTCCCTATTGCGTTCTAAGTCATAAGCCCTCCTCTCCAGGCTAAAATGTTCAGTCCACTGCGATTAGAATATCCCCTAGACTGGGCACAAGAAACCTGACTTCTAGTTCTACTTCCGTTTTTACTACTAAATGCTGTGTGACCTTGAGCAAATAACTTCACTTCTCTGATTATCACAGTCCTCTCTTGAAAAGTAAGATTATGATCTCAAGGAGCCTGTTCAGCTCCGGCATTTTTATCCAGTGACACTGTCCCCACCTAATAACAACAGAGCGTGTGCAAAGTGCATGTGTTAGCTCACAGATGGAAAATGAACTCATTTCTCAGAGTAAAAAAACACTTGGAGCTATGTCACTGCACAGCCAACGTTGGGATGGTCTCTGGATTTCCAAAGCTGCATGGGACTGCCAAGCTGCTGTGAAGCATAAGAGACTTTTTCTTACTCACCCTTCTCTTGCCAACACCAGAGATGAAGAATCACATAGACCAAAATGCAAGTTGCACAAGACTGCTGAAGGCTGGCAAATGGAAACGAAGAGCATAGTGGGACAGTTTAGCTCTTTCCATGAAGAGAAGCTTGCTCCAGAGGCTAACTGGAGACTTTATCTTCAGGAAAACCCGACTCTATCAGCATCTTACATTTCCAATGGAGAAAAAGATGTCACTAGCCACTTAAATCATAGGGAAGAATTTCTATGACACAGTATGGCCTTTGTCCTCTCACCATGGATTCTATGTCTTTTGAAGCCACAAAAGAAGGACCAGAGTCACAAACTTCTATCCATTCAACAAATACTGAGATGCTTTGGTGCTCTAAGCTCATGCCAGGTATGAAGGATAAAAAGGAAAGGAAGACACAAAGCCTTCCCTGAACATTCTCACAGTATAGTAGCAAAAATAAACAATTTCCATGCAAGAGGATGAAGACGATGGTAAGAGGTTGTGGCTGTCTGGAGGATGGTTCACCTCGCTAAGCAGGAGTGGGCTACGGGTAAAGGCATTCACTGGCCTTAAGGGAGGAAGAAATAATTAATTCCAAGGATGATAGCTGTTTGAGCTGAACCTTGAAAGACAAGTAGAAATTGGTTGGGCAGGTGTGTGAGGGGACGGTGCTCCAACAGAGAGGGTGGTAGGTGACTCCCCACTGATCACACCACGCCTAACGGAAGAAAATGTCTCAACACAGTCAGGATACTCTTCCCGCAGAATGGCTTTTAGGAATTGCGGTGTGGATTTAGGTCTCTAACACATGGAGCTTTCTTCTAAAGACAGCTTTTCCTTTCTTTCCTAGGATATCTGACTGTGAAATCTCTTTCTAATTGTCTCACTGTGAATGCTCTTTAATGAGACAGGACCCAGAAATGTCATACTTCTAATAAATGAAGAGAAAGAACGGATGGGAGAGACAGAAGAAACTGAGATCCAGCAAAGCCTCAGCCACGCCCAGACACTCCACAGAGTGGGGTACCAGGCTCGGCGAAGCCAAGGACCAGTCCCCAAAAGAAAGACTGAAGGGCAGGAAAAGCAGAGAAGTAGCTTACCAGGGCAGCAACTCTTAGCACAGACACTGAATCAGCAATGAACATGGAAAGTGTAAGGAGTCTAGAAAAGGCATCTTTGCTCTCTTTCTGAACTGTTAAGAAATAAATGTAAAAGACCGAAAATCAGTTGCCATGAGCTAGTGGATAGATATGAATGGAAACCAAGAATGGGAGGTGTTTCCCATATATCATGGTGAGGAGAGGAAGAAACTGAGCGTGACTTAGAGCACCACCCTCAATGATCCTGTGCCAAACTGAACATGGCCCCAGAGGTGGGGGAGGAGGCTGGCCCTCTCTTCCCCTTTTACATTCATGCTCAGTTAAAAAAATGTGAAGTGAACAGATGGGGGGAGAGTCAAGGAGGTACAACAGAGGGTCCAGACTAGCAATCAATGCCACCAAGTTGAAGGAAGTACTTCACTGCACCATTGGCAAATATCATCTTCATTTTCCTCTCCATGAGCTATCTTAGTACAAGAATAGAAGCAGGGGTGATGAAATGAGGTGGGGGTCGTGTAAAAGAGAGAGACTTGATGGAAATAAGAATAACAAAGCATTGAGCAATTTCTTGTGACTCACATGCAGAGAGAAAATGTTTTCATGGAAGAAAGCCAGAGGAAGGCCACATGGGAAGTATTGTGAGCTTTTCTTTTGCAATTCCATTATGACTTTAATAGTTTTTTTCTGATCACTACAATGATGGAGTTCCTTTGTATGATATTTAGAACGTATACAAAAGCACACAAAAGAAAATAAAAATCATTCACTATCTTAAAGAAAAGCTTTATTAATATTTTAACTCCTACAGATCAAAGAATTTTTTAAAAGAAAAACAGAAGAAAGAGGAGGCAGAAACCTATGCAAACTTTGGACTCTAAATTAGATGGACAAAAAAATTTAGTGACACTATCTATATTAATGTATATGTACTGAAACACATAAATTCTTATTGGAAAGTTCAATGCTAAAAGCAAAAATATTTGGGTAAAACTACAAGGGTATTTTGATATAGTGTTCATTTACAGCAAAATGTTGGCATAGCTTTATGATTAAATATTATACACAATGGAGGTCCCTACCACATCCCATCCCTGAGTCTCACTCTCCCCTTTATCTCACCCATTCTTCTTTCCCTTTTGGATAGTCCATTATTGCTGTAAATGATCCTGACTTGGCAAGGCTCAGGGGTAGAATGAATATCAAGGAAGAAATGAGGTTGAACACCAAGAATGAGTTTTAGGCCAGATCAAAGGTTTTATGAATATTCTTCCCTACACTCACCCCCAATCCTTATACACATAGAAATGAACAGAGCACTTTGGAAACCTCCCCTTTGAGTCTTCATAGGACAGATTCTTTGCTCTTGGCTTCCACCCTCCCCTCTTACATTCAGGCTGAGGATACGATAGCTTGTTGCTAAGATAGGCTGCTTCCACCTCTAACCACCAAAGATTCTCATATGACAATGCAGGTACTTGACCTAACTGTGGTCCAGGCCGCACCTCATCCTGCCCATTCATAGGTTGGCAATTGCATCAAGCCTAGCCCGGATCTGGGCCCTGGATTGCGCATGGAAAACTCAGAAAAATATTGCCGCTGCTTTCCCTATTTGGCTGCCACAAGTTCTAACCGGATCTGCCTCTACCAGACTTCATGTACTAGGATTTCCTGGTAGCAGCATTACCAGCGAAAGCGTGGGATGTCACAGTGACTCTAGAGTTTCCAGAGAGAGATAAGTACAGTTGTTCCTAGGACAAAGCCCTGTTGTCCACCATTCTATTACCCAAAGATTGTTGTTTATAATACAGGCTCATTGGTAGGAAGCTTGTAAGGAAGACCCAACAACGTAACACAAAAAGGCTACCAAAATGTTAGAGATTATCCTTTTCTGAGGACATCATTTTTACCAATTTCTAGGTAGGTGCATCAGCCTATCACACAGGGAAATCAAAGAGCAACATTTTTTTTTCAATTTGTTGCCAAAGTGGGGTAAAATTTTATCTAGTCAGGATTCACAAAGGAATCTCTGGTTAAATGATACATACATACATTGTCAACAAGTTATTTAATTTTATGACAATTATATTGTACAGTTATATATGTATGTACATGCTGAAAGCCAGTTACCTTGAACATTCTCAAGTATTTAATAGCTCACTGCGCTGATGTATGCATCTCACTCCAATTGCTCATTTGTTAATTAGTCCATTTATTCATACATTTCCTCCTATTAATTTATTCAAAAAATATTTATGGATCATATGACTTGGCCAGTACTATGCTAATTACCAAAATTTATAAGGAAAATCCCTTTTAAAAATTATTTATTATTTTATTTTTAAAGATTTTATTTATTTTATTTGTGAGAGAAAGGGAAAGAGAGAAAGAGAGTGCACAAGCAGGAGGGCAGTGGAGAGGGAGAAGCAGACACCCCACGGAACAGAGACCCCGACACAGGGTTTGATTCCAGGATCAGGACCTGAGCCAAAGGCAGATGGTTAACTGACTAAGCCACCCAGCTACCCCTTTTAATTTATTTTCTAATTCCACTATAATTAACATAGTGTTATATTAGTTTCAGGTGTACAATATAGTAATTCATACAATTCAATACACTAGTCAGTGCTCATCGTGGTAAATATACTCTTCATCTCCTTCACCTATTTCACCCATTTCCCCACCCATTTCCCCTCTGGCAACCACCATCTTGTTCTTTATATTTAAGAGTCTGTTGTGTGTCTCTTTTTCTTTGTTTTGTTTCTTAAACTCCACATGTAAGTGAAATCATATGGTATTTGTCTTTCACTGACTGACTTAATTCACTTAGTATTACACCCTCTAGATCCATCCATGTTGTTGCAAAGGACAAGATGTCATTCTTTTTTATGTCTGAGTAATATTTCATTGTTTATATATACCATATCTTATTTATCCATTTATCTATGGATGGACACTTGTGTTGGTTCTATAATTTGGTTATTGTAAATAATGCTGCAATAAACATAGGGGTGCATATATCCTTTCAAATTAGTGTTTTCACGTTCTTTGGATAAATACCCAGTAGCAGAATTACAGGATCATATGGTAGTTCTATTTTTAAATTTTGGGGGGAACTCCATACTGTCCACAAACTTGCCAACACTTGTTGTTTCTTGTGTTCTTGGGTTTAGCCATTCCAACACATGGGAAGTGAAACCTCATTGTGGTTTTGATTTGCATTTCCCTGATGATGGGTGATACTGCACATCTCTTCATGTGTCTGTTGGCCATCTGTATGTGTTCTTTGGAGAAATGACTGTTCATGTCTTCTGCCCATTTTTAAATTAAATTATTTGTTTTTCTGGCATAAAGTTGTGTATGTCCTTTTATATTTTAGAAATCAACTCTTTCAGATATGTCATTTACAAATGTCTTCCCCCATTCAGTAGGGTGTCTTTTAGTTTTATTGATAGTTTCCTTTGCCACTAAAAAGCTTTTTATTTTGATTAGGGACAAGACAAAGATGCCCACTCTCACCACTTTCATTCAACATAGTACTTGAATTCCCAGCCACAGCAATCAGACAAGAAAAAGAAACAAAAGGTATCCACATTGGTAGGGAAGAAGTAAAACTTTCACTATTTGCTGATGCCAAAATACTATATACATAGAAAATACTGAAGAGTCCACCAAAAAACTACCAGAACTGAGGAATGACTTCAGTAAGGTTGCAGGAGATGAAATCAATATACATAAATCTGTTGCATTTCTATATACTAATAACAAAGCAGCAGAAAAAGAAATTAAGAAAACAGTCCATTTATAATTGTACCAAAAACAATAAAATACCTAGGAATAAACTTAACCAAGGGAGTAAAAGATCTCTGAAAACTATAAAACATTGATGAAAGGAAACTGAAGATGACACAAACAAATGGAAAGATATTCCATGCTCATGGATTGGGAGACCAAATGTTGTTAAAATGTCTGTATGACAAAGCAATCTACAGATTTAATGCAATCCCTATAAAATACCAACAGCATTCTTCACAGAACTAGAAAAAACAATCCTACAATTTATATGGAACCAGAACCAGAAAAGATCCCAAATAGTCAAAGCAATCCTGAGGAAGAAGAGCAAAACTGGAGGTCTCATAATCCCATATTTCAAGATATACTACAAAACTCTAGTAATCAAAACAGTATGGTACTGGCACAAAAAGAGATACACATATCAAAGGAATGGAATAGAGAGCCCAGAAATAAACCCATGAGTACGTGGTCAACTAATCTTTGACAAAGGAGGAAAGACCATGCAATGGGAAAAAGTCTCTTCAACAAATGATGTTGAGTAAACTGGACAGCTACTGAACAGCAAAAGAATGAAACTGGATCACTTTCTTACACCACACCCAAAAATGAACTCAAAATGAGTTAGATGTAAATGTGAGACTTGAAACCATAAAAATCCTAGAAGAAAGCACAGGCAATAATTTCTCTGACATTGGCCACAGCAACATTTTCTAGATAAGTCTCCTGAGGCAAAGGAAACAAAAAGGAAAATCCCCCTTTCTTAACTTCAAAATTTAATAAATAAAATTAATATGAACCCATAATAATAATATCTAACACTCATTGAACACTTACTATGTACAAGGCATTATTAAAGTGTTTAGTGTATTTTAACTTTTATAATCCTTTTAACAAACCCATGGTGTATAACATTATCATTACACTTTTAAAGATGAGAAAACTGAGACAAAGAAGTTAACTTGCCCAAGATCACCCAGATAAAATAGGGAAGACTCTAGAGGCTAAGTCTTTGTCAGTATGCAGTGTGAAATAAATTCTTTGGAGGAATCATTAATAAGGAAGAATCATTCATTTGTAAATTAACATCATGTTTTGTCTCAAGAATGAAGTTAAGAATTCTGCGCAGTAGAGTGTCTTGGCTCTGGGCAGCAGACCCACATCCTCCATCACTGGAGATTTAACCCCACAAGTCATGGGATGGTGCATTCAGCCTGTGTGTGGGAGACAAGAAGGCAAGATTCCATGCTTGACATTGGGAACAGATGTTTCCAAAAATGACTCTAACTCAGAATTCTGCCTGCCATGGGAATGAGTCTGAATTGTTTGGCCAACCAACAGATAATACGCTTAAGAAGAAGCAAGTTTATTCAAGAAGCAGCTTTCTTCTGAGTCAAAGTTGGAGATTTGAAATCTTTGGCAGAGGGATTCCAAGGAATGAACCAGCCATATAGCCATGCTTATTGAGCACGCAACCCAAATAGGACATTATCTTGTTGACTGCTCTGAAGTTACAGTAAGCCTTAAGGAATTCAAGGAATTAAAAAAAAAGAAGTTCTGTGGGACCGAGTTTTCTAATCCAAAAAGCCTAGATCAGAAATTTCAATGAAAATCCAGATAATTCATAGTTGGGCATTTGGGATATCAAGCAAAACTGGTATTTCTACCTGGAAGGCTATGTTTTCTTGGTTTTCCAATATATTTGGAACTATATTCTGGTATTTCTTCTTCCATTATAGAAAACTTCCTACTGTAGCTTAAGTCTTAATTTTTTCCTTTATTTTTATTTTATAACTCTAAAAGACCACCAGTCTGTTTTACTTTCAGTAAAATGCAAATAGTATATATATTTGGAATAACTGAGTAAATAATTTATAGCCTGAACAGTAAATTATTTATTTACTCCAGGCATACATATTTAGAATATGAACATAAATATTTTATATTCTGTGCCACTGCTAACGAAAAAATTTAATCAGCCGGCTTGCAGCTCTGGTTTGTACTGTACATACTCTCTACATCATCAGTGACTTGCGAGCACTCACTCACCGTCATGCACTTCATAAGTTATTACACTTGCAGGTTTTCCACAATGTCCAGTCTTTGAAGTTTGTTTCAGTCTTTCCTTTTCCATATACTACTGTCTAGCTCTCACTCACTGCTTTCTTCTTCCTCAACCTTTCTCTAATCCAGTGTCTGACTGGTCCTTTACCAATCAGCATGTACTTACTGAGCACCGACTATATTTAATGTTTGCTAAGAACTGTACATGAATACTAGGAGAATTAATTGTGAACCTTTCTAGGAGTTTGTATTCTGGCTAAGTTATTTATACACACACACTCTCTGCAAACAAACAAATAAAATATCAGAACTCTCTAAGTGCTATGAACAAACCGCATGGATACTATTTGGCTACTATACGCATTTATTAAAACTGAATTAGAATCTACGTGTGGAAGAACTTGTGACCTCTGAGTAAAACGGCTTCTTCTGAACTTTGGAGCTATTCCAGAAATGTTAGTTCACTCAGCATCCAGCAGCAACTGGCATTATTATGCTGACAAAGTAGAATGAAACTACAGAAAGTCCAGAAACTTTCTGGAAAAAAGTTACAAATTTAACTTTTGTAAACTACAGTGATTGAAGAACTAGGACTAGAATCTTTTAGTATTAAATATTTGGAATATTTAAACTGTAAAGCACAGGGAAGAAGCAGAAAAAAAAAACCTGAAATCATATAAAACCATAAAAATTAAGGACAAATTGAATAGAACCTTATTTTCCAAATCCTTGAAGTTTCAGGAGAGCTTTATAAAGATCCTCCTCTTTGACACTTAGGTGAGGTACTTGGTAGGACAACGCATGGATACCATTTCCTGAACAGCCTTGTACATTCCAGGTGCTTGACATAACACTGCTTAATGCAATCCTCACAACTGGCAACTGCTATTAGTTTCATTTTAAAGTTGAGGAAAGCGAGACTCAAGAGTTTAAAAAATACCCCAAAGGGCAGAGAGCCAGTAAGTCGCAGACCCCAGTATGCAGTCAAGTTTTACAATTTTCACCTATTTTTGAAAATAGTGAGGCCTCTGCCTTTTGAGTGGAAATGTCCTTATGTGTCTGCTATTTCAAGCTTCTTTGTTATGCTGTTAAAAATTTCTATAGTTTTACATATTTATTTTGTCTGCTTGATCTTTCAGTTTCTGTGAGATGTTAAAAATATTTCTCAGTGAAAGTGTGGACTTGTATATTTCCCCTGAAGTTCTAGCAACTTAGGGTTTAAAAAACATGAAACTGCATTAATGAGTACATAAAAATTTTAAATTGTTGTATATTCTTGGTGAATTAAACCGTTTGTCTTTATGAAGTGACACTCTTTATCTCTATTAATGATTTTTCATTATAGGCTATTTTGCCTGAAATGAATATGACTATCTAAACTATTTTTTATTAGTGTTTTAACATTAAACTTAGCTATTTTAGAAGTTTTTAGTGGGAAATTTATTCCCATTTAGCCCACCATGTTGCAAATTCAGAAAGCTGTGATTTTATTTTCGTTATAATGTAGTTTCTCACACTACTTTTTATTAGTGTTTTTCTGATATTTTCTTTCCAGTCTTCTTACTTTAATACTATCCCAGTAAAGATACAGAACCTTTGGGTGATAATTAGCTGTAACCTATGACGTTGAGGTTAGAGTGGCAAGAAATGTCTGCACTGACTATAAATACACATATATCAACACAATATGTTTCTTTTTCCCAACGACTGAAGAACACTTCTCGTCTCTATTTTATTTGTGGGCATTTTTAGTGTTTTCTCTCTACTAAACTTAGTAGAAACATCTTAAACTACACTCTTAAATTTAGAATAGTCTCCTGAAGATCCCTAAGAAGTAAGTCATTGGTGCCAACGTAAAAACAAAATTTTGAGCCAAGCAAAGAGATCCTGCCAAAAAAAAAAAAAAAAGAATCAAAGAAGTGAATCAAAGTCCCCAGAGAAGAGTGTGTCCGCGCTCTACTTTCACATCTTGCCTTCCTGCGCTGGCACCATGAAGACAGGCACCTGCCAAGTAGGTCCTTGTTCCACCCAGAATTAGAGCTCAGCCTGACTCTGCCAAGACTTTCCAGCAGAGAGAGCTTGAGTCCCTGTTTCCCACTCCCCCCCACCTTTTAAAAACATAATTCCATCCGTTCAGCATTCCATATTTAGTTTGTTTCCTATAGGAGATGGAAAACAACAGCAGCCTTGCCAGGATGATGAAGGAATTGTGAAAAAATAAAAAAGTTACAGAAAATCTCAGAGAACAAATTACCAGCTCACGAAGTGCCTTGGAATCAAATTTGAACTCTCACTATCACTCCTGATCCCCCTTCTAAGAGCTGCGTTAGTGAGAATCCAAATTTTCAAGACTCATTTTGAAAACACCTAGCGTGCTTTTTAGTTCAGATTTCAACTTCTATCCACGGTTGCCAGGTGTGCAAGCATATATAGATCCACAGACATATACCTTCAACCCAGTGTGTGTGTGTGTGCAAACATATACACACACTCTCTCACGCACATTCCACCAACTACAGCAATCACTGGGGTCAGCAATATAATTATGTGTATCATTGAATCCTTAAGAATAAAAAGGGAAATGCTATTGAGTTCTGGATAAAAATATATTAGGCTTCGAATGGGATTAGTTTTCCTCGCAATTGATTTACTTTTACTAGGCAATATGAATCTATAAATAGCTATATTAATTAAATTAATGCAAATACAGTTGCCTATTTTATCTAGAGCTAATTAAAGTGATTTGGGAGGAAAGTAACTGCCTGTTATCCCCCATGGATCCAGACAAAAGAAAACAGATTTTTAGGCTGACCACCTAAAACGGAACAATTCCCCACTGCATCAACTTATGGGGCAGCTTATTTCCAAACCAAGGAATTCAGCAGGTTGTCTCTTAACGAATGGGTTCTGAACACTCCAACTGCAGATAAGTATCCCAGTGGGTAGGGACTGAAAACTCTGTTATCCATGAAGAGAAAGGGAGAAAGATGTTGCCATCCTGGGAACTTCTGATTATAAAAATTATCTAGATTAAAGCAAACTCTGAACAAAGTTTCATCGGGCTCCTACAATGACAAAGAATAACCTTCTGAGTCGCTTACTTACTTAGGAGCTAGAACCTTTTTTAGTGCAAATGTTCATCAAACAACACAAGCTTTGTGTTTAGAATAAAGTTCTGTAAGTCAGGATTACATGGAGTTGAAAATTTATTTTCTCATTAAAATAAAGTGGCATAATAAGAGTTAATATTCCTGAACAAATTTTTGCCACCCAGCTTTATGGAAATTACCATGAACATTCTATTTTACCAACTCTATATAGTATACCTAAAAAAGATGAAGTTAGAAAATGTGCATATAAATCAGAATCATAGGAACACTCAGTAGCCAGTTGCATCAAATTTAATTTAATAGAATATAATACCAGCAAAGTTCTTTTCTTCATTCTTCATAGTTTTTATTTTTACTGCCCACAATCAAAAACCATCAGAGTCCTTCATCAGGATCAATGAAGGAATGCATAGTGGGGGATTTTCACAGGCAACCTAAGAAGACATGCAACGAGTCACTTTAGAAACTGTTCTAGGATTGCCTGTTCTGCTTTTATTCTGGCTTATTCTTCTCAGTGTTCACTTACATATAACAAATATGGGCATCAGGGATGAAGTTCCTGGCCATTTTGCTGCTTTAGAAACAAAATCTTAATGCTTTCTTTGGTTGTCATTTATTATCATTAGCATATAAACTACCATTTATAGTTTTTTTGAAAGATAAATCTGTCTTTAGGTATATGACCATTATCTTACCTTAATTGTTTTGTTTGAAGAAAAGCCACAATCAAAGGATTCCACTCATGCAGACAAATCATGTCTGTCTGCTTTTTACAATTCTATGGGGTCTTGCAATAAATGGCTACAAATTCGCTAGAGCTCTACTGCATTTTTTAGTCACTTTAACAGGATATGTTACTATAAAGAAATGACATTTTTTCCATATACCCAAATTATATAGTCCTATTATTTAAAATTAGAGTCCTTTGGAAGAGAAAGCATCATGTATAAACAAAAATCATTGTGAGGTTTGTTCTAAATTGTGAGGCTTTAATTCAACCTCCATGGTTGTATTATGTAAGATTTTGACCTTGAACCTTAGTTTTCCCTACCCCCTAGTTTCCTCATCTTTGAAGTGACGAGAACTAGATGCTGTCTACGTCCTCTCCAGTTCTACAATGTTGTGATTCTAGTCCCAATTATTTAAATAATGCATAATTCCCCCCATGGGACTGCAACGGAGAAATCAGTTTCCCCTTTGCAAAATATGTTCTCCCTTCTCTTGGCACACTTTCTGCTCCTAGGCTGCTGAACGTGGGCTGCCTTCCCCAGGGTTTGTACCAACAGTCTCTTGCTCTGTGTTAGCCACTATGGGAGCCTGTGAGCAGGGACATCCACAGAAAGAGAGCGGTTGTACAAAGCCTGGGACTGGCCATTAGGCCAGGCTGCAGCGGGGAGCTGGCCTCGTGCCTGTGTTTCCCCTACTCCTAGTCTAAACGCTGTGAGGCTGGGACTATGTGAAGTGGAAAGAGCACTGAATCCATATCAAAAGACTGGAGATTCAAATACTGACTCTGTCACTTACCCGCTTATGTGAGCTGGAGAAATGTGCTTAACCCTTATAAGTCAAGTTTACTTCTTTGTAAAATGAGGTTTGTAGTGAGAATTTGTGAAATCATGGGAAAGCTCCTGGCACAGTGTCCGCTATGCTGTGGGTGTTTGTCAAACATGAGTTGAATCTGGATCTGACAATGGCACCATTGACCAAGCATCTGATCCATAAGCATTGCTCTTAATCAAGGACTCTTCATTTATTAAATTCCTACACTGCAGCTGCAGCCCATGACTGATGTTGGAGTTCACAGGGATTTGCAACAAGAGTCCCATAAAACAATAATCTATTTCCTAGTGAGACTCACACAGAGACTGATCTCCTCTTCAGGATTTGTTGACAGAGAAGGTGCAATAAACATTGGCGAAGCAATCACCTTGTTTAAGGTCATCTGCCATACCCACGTCTGCTGCTCTAAGTATTTAAAAACGTGTAAGGATTTTTCAGTTAGGAATCTGTCAGGGAGAAAGAACATGCTTCAGAAAGAGGTTAAGAAACTGTGTTCAAAGATTCTTGCCTTTTGAGAATATGTGATTAGCACCTATCAAAGGAGGCAGAGCTCTGGACAAGAGCCAAAGGAATAGGGCTGTGGCCCAGGTTTGGTGTTTGTCAACGTCAGCTGACCTGCTGGTCAGACATCAATGGATATAAATTCCAAACTGGAGTTTTGAGCTTAGACTAACAACCCCATTCCTCTGTTTTTGTTTTTGTTTTTTAATTTTGTGTCATTAGGGGCACAGCCATAAAGCAGAAGATGCAGCAGCACAGAGAGCTGGCTGAACGTCTGTTTCCAGAATGGGAACGTGCTCTTTTCTAAGATAAAGAAGGCACAGGTGAGGCTAGGCAGAGCTGGGTCCTCAGAAGCTGGAAAGTGTTACATAGCTTCTTGTGGCTGCTGTAATAAATTACCACCAATTTGGTGGCTTAACACAACACACATTTATCTTATAGTTCTAGAAGTTAGGATTCACTGAGAAAAAAAGCAAAGTGTTGTCAGAGTTGTTTCCTTTTAGAGACTCTGAAGGNTGCCTGTTATCCCCCATGGATCCAGACAAAAGAAAACAGATTTTTAGGCTGACCACCTAAAACGGAACAATTCCCCACTGCATCAACTTATGGGGCAGCTTATTTCCAAACCAAGGAATTCAGCAGGTTGTCTCTTAACGAATGGGTTCTGAACACTCCAACTGCAGATAAGTATCCCAGTGGGTAGGGACTGAAAACTCTGTTATCCATGAAGAGAAAGGGAGAAAGATGTTGCCATCCTGGGAACTTCTGATTATAAAAATTATCTAGATTAAAGCAAACTCTGAACAAAGTTTCATCGGGCTCCTACAATGACAAAGAATAACCTTCTGAGTCGCTTACTTACTTAGGAGCTAGAACCTTTTTTAGTGCAAATGTTCATCAAACAACACAAGCTTTGTGTTTAGAATAAAGTTCTGTAAGTCAGGATTACATGGAGTTGAAAATTTATTTTCTCATTAAAATAAAGTGGCATAATAAGAGTTAATATTCCTGAACAAATTTTTGCCACCCAGCTTTATGGAAATTACCATGAACATTCTATTTTACCAACTCTATATAGTATACCTAAAAAAGATGAAGTTAGAAAATGTGCATATAAATCAGAATCATAGGAACACTCAGTAGCCAGTTGCATCAAATTTAATTTAATAGAATATAATACCAGCAAAGTTCTTTTCTTCATTCTTCATAGTTTTTATTTTTACTGCCCACAATCAAAAACCATCAGAGTCCTTCATCAGGATCAATGAAGGAATGCATAGTGGGGGATTTTCACAGGCAACCTAAGAAGACATGCAACGAGTCACTTTAGAAACTGTTCTAGGATTGCCTGTTCTGCTTTTATTCTGGCTTATTCTTCTCAGTGTTCACTTACATATAACAAATATGGGCATCAGGGATGAAGTTCCTGGCCATTTTGCTGCTTTAGAAACAAAATCTTAATGCTTTCTTTGGTTGTCATTTATTATCATTAGCATATAAACTACCATTTATAGTTTTTTTGAAAGATAAATCTGTCTTTAGGTATATGACCATTATCTTACCTTAATTGTTTTGTTTGAAGAAAAGCCACAATCAAAGGATTCCACTCATGCAGACAAATCATGTCTGTCTGCTTTTTACAATTCTATGGGGTCTTGCAATAAATGGCTACAAATTCGCTAGAGCTCTACTGCATTTTTTAGTCACTTTAACAGGATATGTTACTATAAAGAAATGACATTTTTTTCATATAGCCAAATTATATAGTCCTATTATTTAAAATTAGAGTCCTTTGGAAGAGAAAGCATCATGTATAAACAAAAATCATTGTGAGGTTTGTTCTAAATTGTGAGGCTTTAATTCAACCTCCATGGTTGTATTATGTAAGATTTTGACCTTGAACCTTAGTTTTCCCTACCCCCTAGTTTCCTCATCTTTGAAGTGACGAGAACTAGATGCTGTCTACGTCCTCTCCAGTTCTACAATGTTGTGATTCTAGTCCCAATTATTTAAATAATGCATAATTCCCCCCATGGGACTGCAACGGAGAAATCAGTTTCCCCTTTGCAAAATATGTTCTCCCTTCTCTTGGCACACTTTCTGCTCCTAGGCTGCTGAATGTGGGCTGCCTTCCCCAGGGTTTGTACCAACAGTCTCTTGCTCTGTGTTAGCCACTATGGGAGCCTGTGAGCAGGGACATCCACAGAAAGAGAGCGGTTGTACAAAGCCTGGGACTGGCCATTAGGCCAGGCTGCAGCGGGGAGCTGGCCTCGTGCCTGTGTTTCCCCTACTCCTAGTCTAAACGCTGTGAGGCTGGGACTATGTGAAGTGGAAAGAGCACTGAATCCATATCAAAAGACTGGAGATTCAAATACTGACTCTGTCACTTACCCGCTTATGTGAGCTGGAGAAATGTGCTTAACCCTTATAAGTCAAGTTTACTTCTTTGTAAAATGAGGTTTGTAGTGAGAATTTGTGAAATCATGGGAAAGCTCCTGGCACAGTGTCCGCTATGCTGTGGGTGTTTGTCAAACATGAGTTGAATCTGGATCTGACAATGGCACCATTGACCA
Source organism: Ailuropoda melanoleuca (assembly GCF_002007445.2). NCBI lineage: Eukaryota > Metazoa > Chordata > Mammalia > Carnivora > Ursidae > Ailuropoda > Ailuropoda melanoleuca. Next base: position 80,332,538 of record NC_048220.1, on the reverse strand, counting down.
AGCATCTGATCCATAAGCATTGCTCTTAATCAAGGACTCTTCATTTATTAAATTCCTACACTGCAGCTGCAGCCCATGACTGATGTTGGAGTTCACAGGGATTTGCAACAAGAGTCCCATAAAACAATAATCTATTTCCTAGTGAGACTCACACAGAGACTGATCTCCTCTTCAGGATTTGTTGACAGAGAAGGTGCAATAAACATTGGCGAAGCAATCACCTTGTTTAAGGTCATCTGCCATACCCACGTCTGCTGCTCTAAGTATTTAAAAACGTGTAAGGATTTTTCAGTTAGGAATCTGTCAGGGAGAAAGAACATGCTTCAGAAAGAGGTTAAGAAACTGTGTTCAAAGATTCTTGCCTTTTGAGAATATGTGATTAGCACCTATCAAAGGAGGCAGAGCTCTGGACAAGAGCCAAAGGAATAGGGCTGTGGCCCAGGTTTGGTGTTTGTCAACGTCAGCTGACCTGCTGGTCAGACATCAATGGATATAAATTCCAAACTGGAGTTTTGAGCTTAGACTAACAACCCCATTCCTCTGTTTTTTGTTTTTGTTTTTTAATTTTGTGTCATTAGGGGCACAGCCATAAAGCAGAAGATGCAGCAGCACAGAGAGCTGGCTGAACGTCTGTTTCCAGAATGGGAACGTGCTCTTTTCTAAGATAAAGAAGGCACAGGTGAGGCTAGGCAGAGCTGGGTCCTCAGAAGCTGGAAAGTGTTACATAGCTTCTTGTGGCTGCTGTAATAAATTACCACCAATTTGGTGGCTTAACACAACACACATTTATCTTATAGTTCTAGAAGTTAGGATTCACTGAGAAAAAAAGCAAAGTGTTGTCAGAGTTGTTTCCTTTTAGAGACTCTGAAGGACAATCTCTTTCCTTGCCTTTTCCAATCCCTAGAGGCTGCCTGCATTTTTTGGCTCTTGGCCCCTTTCAGTCTTGAAGCCATCAGTGGCCCTTTGGGTCTTTCTTTTGTCACATCACTCTGCCACAAGCTCTTCTGCCTTTCTCTTTTGCATTTAAAGTACCTCTGTAATTGCATCAGCCCCACCTAAATTACCCAGGGTAATCTCTTTTTTTCTAAGTCAGCTGATTAGGGGTTATCCTGAATTCCATCTACAACCTTAATTCTCCCTTGCCATGCAAACTAATATAGTCACAGATTCCAGAGATTAGGAAATGAGCATCAGACATCTGAGGGGTAAAGAGGGGTTATTCTGCCTTCCAAGGTATGTTATGTTGGTAGGTATAAAACTGGGAGGGTCAAAACATAGTGCCTTATAAAATATGCAGTAGTTTCTGAGAAGTCACAAGTTTAAAATGATCCCTCAAAGTGGAGACCGAATAACAAAAGACAGAGGAATAGAAAATTCCAGATAGTATTTTAGGTCAGTTACTCCTTGGAGAGAAAGCAATACTTCATTTCTAATAGTTCACATCCTTCAGTACAATGATTTCACCAGAAATCCAGCCTAGCTGTGATGGGGGTAAAGATTTGTGAATGAAGATATTCAGCACAGTGCTACTGGAAATAAACATGATATCTAACAATAGGAGATTGTTTCAACACAGCATGACACCATTCATATGACTGCATATTATACAACCATAAAGTCATTTTTTAAAAAGAAATTTTATTACCAGCTCTCATTTAATCCATTTTAACTCTTCCCGTGTTTCTGTATGACTTCTCCTGCCTTTATCAAGTATTCAGTAATTTAAAAAATATATAGTGAGTAACGAATAAACACTAGTTTCCGTGTTAGGTGATGGAATATACTACTAAATGTTCCAGATGAAATTTTTATGGAGCTTACAGTTAAACACTAAAAATAAACATTATACAGGTAACAATAAGTAAGATGAGCGCTTTGAAAGAGCTAGTAGTAGATGCTTGAGGAGCAAACAAGATGAGAATAGGTCTACGGGACATAGAGACCCCAACTAATGGTGAGGCCCTACTAGCCTATCTTTATCAAGGATTAATTCACCACTGCCTGCTATGGGACACTGGCAGAGTTTGGGGCTTTAGAATCCACAACTGTGGGCACAACTTTTCTCTGCTTAGTTCATCATTCACTTTATGGCACCTGACCCTTTTTTCACCTGCTTCCAATAAATGTTATCTCTTTGTATTTTATATAGCCTATAGTCTACTTTAAAACCAAAGACTATGGACTCTGAGAAACAAACTGAGGGCTTCAGAGGGGAGGGGGATGGGGGAATGGGATAGACTGGTGATGGATAGTAAGGAGGGCACATATTGCATGGTGCACTGGGTGTTATACACAACTAATGAATCATCGAACTTTACATTGGAAACCAGGGATGTACTGTATGGTGACTAATGTAATAAAAAAACATTAAAAAAAAATAAAACCTTTCTAGAACAAGATGGGATAAACCAATTAAAATTTGGAAATAATAAGGATCCATCAGATTAAACTGTTAGCAAATGGGCTACAAGACCATCAGTATGAGACTCTCAGCAATGTGTTCTTATTCTCACCCTTTGCTTCTGGTTCCATTTGTTTCTAAAGCAAAAGGCAACCAGTTCTCTATTTGAAGAGAAGTTTGCCCTAATAATATTCTCTAGTCCACTGACTTCTCCATGGCTAAATATGGACCTTTCTTCCTCTCTTGCAGAATGACTGTGATTAGAATTGCCTTTCCTGTATACTTCAGATAATCTCTAAATGCCACAGTGCTTGGCATAGTATAAACTCTTAATGCATGGCAGCTTATTTTCCTTCACTTTGTTGAGGCAGGAAGAGGGGACACTTCCATGGGACCAGAGGGTTAAATGGTTACCATGGACCCCACCATCTGCAGCAACTGCTGGATCCTAGGGTTTGTTCTGACAAGATCTATAAATTCCATCATTATTTAGTCTCTTGTATGGGGGATCCCTTAGACTGGTACCTCAGTAGCCTCTCCCCCTTTCCTCTACTTGAGTGTGAAAAACATCTAATAACATGGAAAAATATTCACCACATAACTTTTAGTTAAAAAGGAGAAATACAAACAAAAGTCCAGGACCAGATGGCTTCAAAGGTGAATGCTACCAAACATTTAAAGAAGAGGTAATATCTAGTCTTCTCAAACTATTTTAAAAAACAGAAAATGAAGAAAAGCTTTCAAATTCATTCTGAGACCAGCATTATCCTCATACCAAAACCAGATAAAGACACTACAAAAAAAGGGAACTATAGGCCAATAACTCTGATGAATATAGATACAAAAACTCTCAAGAAAATATTAGCAAATCGAATCCAACAATACACTGGATTATTCACCACAAAACAATACAAAATCATTCACCACAATCAAGTGGAATTTACTCCTGGGATGCAAGGGTGGATCGATACTCACAAATCAATCACAATGATACACCACATTAAGAGAAAGAATAAAAACCATATGGTCCTTTCAATAGATGCAAAAAAAGCATTTGACAAAGTACAACATCCCTTCATGATAAAAAAAAAAAAAACCCTCAACAAAGTAGGCTTAATGGGAATATACCTCAACATAATAAAGGTATTATATGAAAAACCCACAGCAAATGTCACACTCAAAAGTGAAAAACTGGGAGATTTTCCCCTAAAGTCAGGAACAAGACAAGGATGTCCATTCTCACCACTTCCACTCAACATAGTACTGGAAGTCCCAACCATAGCAATCAGACAAGAAAAAGAAACAAAACCCGTCCACATTGGTAAGGAAGAAGTAAAACTTTCACTATTTGCTGATGCCAAAATACTATATATAGAAAATGCTAAAGGCTCCCCAAAAAACTACTAGAACTGAGGAATGACTCCAATAAGGTCACAGGACACAAAATCAATGTATAGAAATCTGCATTTCTATACACTAATAATAATAAAATAGCAGAAAGAAAAATTAAGAAAACAGTCCCATTTACAATTGCACTCAAAATAATAAAATACCTAGGAATAAACTTAACCAAGGCAGTAAAAGACCTGTACTCTGAAAATCATAAAACACTAATGAAAGAAACTGATGATGATACAAATAAATGGAAAGACACACCATGCTCATGGATTGAGAGGACAAATATTGTTAAAATGTCATACTACCCAAAGCAATCTACAGATGTAATGCAATCCCTATCTAAATACCAACACATCCTTCACAGAACTAGAACAAACAATTGTAAAATTTATATGGAACCAAAAAAGATCCCAAATAGCCAAAGCAATCTTGAGAAAGAAGAAAACTGGGGATCTTATAATCCCAGATTTTAAGATATAATACAAAGTTGCAGTGATCAAAACAGTATGGTATGGCACAAAAACAGACACATAGGTCAGTAGAACAGTATAAAAAGCCCAGAAATGAACCCAAAATTATATGGTTAATAATCTTTGACAAAGGAGACAAGACTATGCAAGGGGAAAAAGACAGTCTCAGCAACAAATGGTGTTGGGAAAACTGGACAGCTACATGCAAAAAAATAAAAACTGGATCACTTTCTTACACCATACACAAAAATAAACTCAAAATGGATTAAAGACCTAAATATGAGACTTGAAACCATAAAAATCCTAGAAAAGAGCACAGGCAGTAATTTCTCTGACATCAGCCACAGCAACTTTTTCCTAGACATGTCTCCTGAGGCAAAGGAAACAAAAGCAAAAAAAACCAAAAACAAACAAAAAACTATTAGGGCTACATCAAGATAAAAAGCTTCTGCACAGCTAAGGAAACAATCAACAAAACTAAAAGACAATCTACTGAATGGGAGGAGATATTTGCAAATGACAAATTCAATAAAGGGTTAGTACTCAGAATATATGAGTAACTTACACAACTCAGGACAAAAATTGAACAATCCAATTTTAAAATGGACAGAAGACATGAACAGACATTTCTCCCAAGAAGACATCTAGATGGCCAACAGACCCACAAAAAGATGCCCAACATCACCCATCAACAGGAAAATGTAAATCAAAACCACAGTGAGATACCACCTCACACCTGTCAGAATGGCTAAAATCAAAACCACAAGAAACAACAGGTGTAGCAGGGATGAGGAGAAAAAGGAACTCCCATGCACTGCTGGTAGGAAGGCAAACTGGTGCAGACACTGTGGAAAACAGTGTGGAGGTTCCTCAAAAAATTAAAAATAGAATTACCATATGATCCCGTAATTCCACTACTGAGTATTTACCCAAAGAATACCAAACACTGGTTCAAAGAAGATATATGAACCCCTATGTTTACTGCAGCATTACTTACAGTAGCCAAGATATGGAAGTAAGTGTCCATCAATAGATGAACTGATAAAGAAGATGTAGGGAATGTGTGTGTGTGTCACACACACATAATATATATGTGTACACACACACACAATGGAATTTACTCAGCCATAAAAAAGAATAAAATCTTGCCATTTGCAACAACATGGATGGATATAGAAGGTATAATACTAAGTGAAATTACATCTGAGAAAGAAAAATACCATATTATTTCACTCATATGTAGAATTTAAGAAACAAAACAAAGAAAAAAAGGGACAAGCGAACACTCCTTACTATGGAGAACAAACTAATGATTTCCAGAAGGGAGGGGGTGGGGGAGATAGGTGAAATAGGCGATGGGGATTAAAAAGTACACTTATCATGAGCACTGAGTAATCTATAGTGGTGTTGAATTATTATATTATACACCTGAAACTAATAACACTGTATGTTAACAGTACCGGAATTAATTTTTTTTTTTAAA
>NC_048220.1:80317305-80326686 GCF_002007445.2 Ailuropoda melanoleuca | reverse complement strand
TCTCACATTGAGGTCTTTCATCCATTTGGAGTTTATTTTTGTGTATGGTGTGAGAGAGTGGTCAAGTTTCTGAATTCCTTGGCTTCTGGCCCCCTTCCTTCATCTTCAAAGCTAGCAACATCACATCTCTCTGACTCTTCAGTCTATTATCACAACTCTCTCCAACCCAGCCAGAAAGGTTTCCACTTTGAAGACTCATATGATCAGACTGGGCCCACCCAAATAATCCAGGATAAGCTCCCCATTTTCAACCTTAATCACATTGGCAATATCCCTTTTGCCATGTAAAGTAACATATTCACAGATTCTGGAGATTGGGATGGGGACGTCTTTGAGCAACAAGTACTCTCCTGCCACACCATCAAAAGTAGAAACCTTTTCTAATAACATGTTTCTTGAGCTAACTGCTTCTAGTTGGTCTGTAATTATTTAATACAGGACTTGTAAAATAAATGTAAATGGAATACAATGAGGAAAGTTTTCTTCTAATCCTAATTGTCCTATTCCCACTGTTTAGCTGCCACCTATATTTCTCCCTCCCAATGTATGAATTGATTGAGGTCTTTATCATCTGAGAATAGCACTTTTTTATTAACCATCTCACGTAACTTAAAGCTCTGAGTCTGACTGCTTTGGAGAGTATCTTTTCCAATTTAAATCTTTCTAATTAGAAAGTATCATCATATGATGTACGAAACTACCGAACGTAGAAGAATTCAAAGTGTCAAAGATATCTGAGACCCAAATCTCTAGCGCGTGAGAAAAGAGAGCTTCAACTTAAAAAAAATGTCAGTGTATCCCAAATAGAAGTTGAAAGTTGCTTCAGCATTTGAAGAAGGGCTGAGGGAGTCTAGAAGGGTTTCCAGCAAAGGGTCTTTCCTGTATAATCCTTTATAAATGGGCTAAAATGAACCTTTCAGAGGTGGAGAGCTGGACCATTAAAAACCACTTTCGCCTGTAGGATCTTATTTTCAATCCGATTGCAATCATTTTATCAGCGTGCCAATGAACACAGGTGCTGCCAGAGTCAATCTCTTTGCTATATTTTTCTGTGTCACAGGGCAGATTTCCCTGTAATTGGCCCCATAATCGGCCAGTACCCCCTCTTTTACAGTTTTGGCATTTTTCAATATGAATGTAGAAAAATCAAAAACTTCCCCTCACTCCCTCATTTTCCCATTTGTAAAATGGTGTGACCATTTACTGTTCTCTGACATAATATGCTCTGTCTAAAAGCCAAGCCCTTAATGAGGCAGCTGGCTCGGTCTTCCCTATAATCAGAGTGTGAGGAAAGCCTGCTGACAAACTAGCATTCAAATCTCATGGTTAATTCTTTCAGGGAAACTGTAGCAGTGCAGTAAGGGGAGCCATCTACCCCATTAATGAGTCAAGCAGAGAAGGTCAGGTTTTCTAGCCCCTGAATAATATTAGATCCATTTCCAGTTGAGTGTGCTCTTCAAGGATGTGTCTTATCTAATTTCCTTGATATCCATGATTTGTAATGGAAATGGTGGCACCTTCTTCCTCCATCTCCTTCTCGAAATGACTCTCCACACAGATGTTAAATCCTGAAAGGCAGCTGCCTCCAGCAGCCCAAGAAACAGAGCCATACGGTATACAGAGAAACGGGAAGACGTGGAAGTCTTCCAGTATCTTGACTTGTTCCTTTACCTCATGTTTTACCAACCCAGATGTTGGCTTGCTTCTGACTCAGGCCTCGGTAAGTAAGTTCCAATTAAAGGCCGATAACTGTGTTTCTAATGTACCAGGGTAACCAGGCAGACCAAAAATAAGCTGCTGAAATATAGCAGGGTCATATGCAAAGTCTTATCTTCAAGTTAAGAAAGAAATCCCACATATGCAAGTGTCCAAGCACGTGTCCAATTTCTCCTTCCAGCAAGCCTGCCACTCTTGTCGTTTTTTCCAGGTAGCAGTAAATGGTTACATCATAACTCATTGCTTGAGTCTAAAATCTAGGTGTCATCTACTATACCTCTTTTTTTCTCATTCCCCATATCTAATTTTTCAGTAAGTCCTTTTGGTTATATCTAAAAATATATCCCAAATCCATCCTAAACAAGAAATGGAAATCATGAGAATTCAGTTTTGCCTTTCTTTTGTAGGTCAAGGGTAATAGTACAAAAACCTATTGCTCTCTGATAGCAATGAGGATGAAGGAATCCCAGAATACCAGAAATCAAATGATGACACTTAGCCATCAGAAGCATGGCAGACACAACTGTTTAAATGAGTGCCATGTCCAGAGTAGCACACAGAGATATGTGGAATAGGGAGTTGCTAGAAGCAAAACAGATGGTAGCCAACAAACCTAGTACTTAATTTAAACACTCAAAAGAAAAGAAAAAGGAGAGATTAGGAAGTTGAAGGCAGACCTCAATGAAACGTAATGATCTTCTGCCCAAATTCTCGATGTGAGCCCATTTTTAGACCCAGAACCCACCGGCTGAAAAAGAGGCCAGGAAGAAAAACTGTGGAATACCACAGCAGTGACTATGATTCACAAAGACCTTCCCCAGAGGAATCTATGACCATTTACTTTGTTAACCACATGTTATAAACTGAGTATCTGTGTTCCCCCAAAATTACAATGTTAAAGCTCTCCCCCCGGTGTGAGGATATTAGAAGGTGGGCCTTTAAGTGGTGATTAGAACTGGATGAGGTCATATGGGCAAAGCCCTCATGAAAGGGACTAGTGACCTTAGAGTACTGACAAGGGAGCTTGCTGCCTTTCTCTGCACTCTGCCATGCTGAGGAAACAACGGGAAGGTGGCCATCTTTAACTCAGAAAGCTCTCACCAGAATTGGACCATACTGGTACCCTGGTCTTGGATTTCTAGCCTCCAGAACTGTGAGAAATCAATTTCTGTTATTTATAAGCTACCCAATTGAAGATATTTTGTTATAGCAGCCCAAATTGGCTAAGATAACACATTAGTGAGAGGAAATTTTAAACGCAGGTTTAATAGGTATCAAGTTGACATTTACATCTGGGGACTCAAAGTATCATTACAGCCCACCTATTACACTGGGTTTTATGGGGTGAGGAAATAAATGGATTCTTGGGTTGGTACAACTCACAGTGGCTACAGGGGATCCATAAACCCTCTCAAAGGTCATTTTCCAAGTCCTTGAATATATAATGACATACTTGGTAGCTGACAGTTTGTTGTAGTTTTTTCCTAGCCTGTAGGGTCAAAGGTAGCATGGAAGAGGGCTAATTAGAAGCCTCTAAAACTATCCCCCACCTTTTCTAACAAACACAGTTAAGTCAAAAACTACAATATTTACTGGGTTGAATGGCATAAATTAATGCCACTCTTAACGGCCTAAAGCATTGTCTGGGTGGTAGTCCACATCATGTATCTACCTCATCAGAGTGACCTATTTTAAAAAAACAAAAACAAAAAAAAAAAACCACCTGGAGGAAACAGTGGACTATGTCATGTTTACCCAGGTTGTAACCTCATTTTTTTGCTGCTATGACAGTTCTATTATTTTCAGTAGAGCAAATTAACGTGAATTCAGGTACCTAGTATATGACCACTGATATGGCAAATGAATTTTTTTCTATCCGGTCAGGAAATAGGACTTAAAGAAGTTTATGTTCAAGTGAAATTTATAAAAGTATACATTTATAGTCTTGCCCATGTTAATTCTCCTGCCCTCTGCATAATATAGTTCTAAGAGACCTACACCAAATATATTTGGACATCAGCAAAACATTACTTTGGTCCATATATTTATGAAATCATATTGATCAAACTAGATGAGGAAGAAGTGGCAAAGCTGCTGAAGGCCTTAGAAGGACACATGTGCTGCAGATGTTAGAAGATAAACCCGACAGAGATTCAGGTTCCTGTCATATCAGTTAACTTTTTAGGGGTTCAGAAATCAAGGACATACTAGGACTTTACCACTCGAGTAAAAGACAAATTATCGCATCTAAAGATTCGTGTTACTAAGAAGAAAGCATAATGCCTGACTGGCCTCGTCAGGTTCTATAACCAGCATACTTCACTCTCAGGAATGCTGCGCTGACCATTTTTGTGTGACAGAGATGGCTGCAAATTTGGGGGTCCAGGCCAGAAAAGGCTTCTGATGTATTTCCTGGCTGTGATACGAACTGTCCTGTTGCCTGGCCGATGTCATCTGGTAGATCCAGTGACATTAGAGGTATTTATGGTAAAAGGAGATACCTTTTGGCATTTATGAAAGCCCCACAAGCTGAATCACAACACAGAACTCTTGGGTTTAGACAAAAGATATGCCAAGGTTTTAGCATTTGAAAAATAGCTTCTGGCATGTTATGCAGTCCTGGAGGGGCGGATTAACTTCAGGAGACACAGGTGACCATGTAGCCAGACCAACCATCTTGAGCTGGTTTCTCTTATACCCATCGTGTCGTAAGTTGGGTGGGCCCAACAGCAATTCTTCATAAGACAGAAGACCTACATCTTGGAACTGGCAGGAAAAAGGCCAGAGGGCAGAAATTAACCACACATACAGGTATGATAAAACCCTATGACATCTACCACTGGCACACTGTCTCTGTCCCTCTCCTTGCGTCCATGGATGCATGTGAGTCTTTCTGGCCAGCTTAGAGAGGAGGGGGAAAAAATCCATGTAAGAATGATTCATGGATAGGTTGCCTAGGTATGTTGGTACAGGCAAAAAAAGAATTGCTGATGTGCCACTGGCCTACTGCGGTATGTTGCTGAAAAAGTGTAATAAGAGGAAATCTTCCCAATGTGCAAGGCTTTAAGTAGTGAGCTTGGTCACTGGCCTTATGAAGATGGAGAAGTAGCCTGATACAGTAATATATATTAACTCATGGACAGTGATGAACGACTTGGCTTGTTCATCTGGGGACTAGATGGAGAAGGACTAGAAGATGGTGACAAGGAAGTCTGAAAAGAGGCGTGTGCTTATATACCTAAAGAAATGGGCACAAAGGGTGAAGATACTCATATTGCATGTGAATGGTCACCAGAGTGTATTCACTATGTAAGACACTGACCAATGAGCAAGACAGAATGACTTAGCCAGTTGATTTTAACCTGTCTCATTATCAGCCATTTCAGTGCCTATATAAATATACATATTAATGAAGCCACTCTGGTGGCAGGAATGCAGGCTATGCGTGGAATTCCCACTCACAAAGGTCTATCTAATTTCTGTCACTCCCAAATGCTGAGTCCTTCATAAGGCACCATCCTTCGAAGAGTAAGTTCATTACACTGAACCTCCTTCACTCTGGTAGAACTGCTGAAAGAGGAAGGATGTCTACTTGACTAAAAGTGATACTTATCCTGGGTATAGATTTGTATTTTCCGCCCACATGTCTCAGCTAACTAGCTTATTTGAAGATTTACATTTATGATTCACTGAAACAGGATCTTATATAACATGACATCTGCCTAAGGGTCCTGTTGTATAGCAAAAGAAGTATGGTACTGGGCATATGACTATGGCAGCCACTAATCCTATCACACATTTCAGCCTAATATGATAAATCATATGACCTTTTGAAGACACAGCTGTGGTATCTTGGTTAGGACACACTGTGACACCCACCCACCAGACCAGAGCCTCTGCCCTAAATCAATCGCCATTACAAAGAGCTGTGTCCCCAATATGTGAAATTCATAGGTCCAAGAATCAAGAGCCAGAGTAATAGTCCTGCTTACCATTATTCCCAGTGACCCTTTCAGAGAATTTTGGTATTTTCTCTCCACAATTCTAGGCTCTGTCTCAGGTCCTAGTTATGAAGAAGAAATGCTTTTACCAGAAGGCACAGAAAGAGTCATGTTAAACTTTAAGCCATGTCAGCCACCTGAATTCTTCAGGTTCCTTGAGCTAAGAGACAAATAAGCAAGGAAGAGGTAATACCATGTCAGGGTGAACGGACTCTAATCATAAGGAGGTAAGTGAGTGGCTTCACAGTGGGCGGAAGGAAAGACACCTGGACATTCAGGTGATTCACTGGAGCACCTGTTTTTTACCCTCCTGCCCAATTGGATCAGTAAGTGGAAAACTGTAGCCAAACATGGCCTCAGGAAGGCGTGGTGACTAGGGGCTTCAATCTATCAATGATGAGTTTGAGTCATCCTATCAAATAATCCACCTAGGCCAGCAGAGATGCTAGTTGAAGGTGAGGAAAATCTAAACTGAGTAATACAGGAATAAAAATGAGTATGAAGTGTATCCTGCAATGAAATTCAATGGCAAGAAGCTGTAGTTCATACCACTCAACTTCCTCTTTTTAGTTCCCCAGGAAGTGAACAAACCAGAATCTTGGAAATGATCTTCCCTGATGGGGTGGGTTTTTGTATGAAGCATGTGGATCTGAGGAGCACAATAAGTGGGCTGTAATGACTGTTGCTGAGTACCACCCAGATCTCCAGAGACACTCCTTCCCCAGCTGCCAAGGGTGTTGTCAGCCAAGGGCTCATAGCTTAGTCCTTTCCTGGAAATTAGCCTCAGCTGAAGACAGAGACATTTACTTCCTCTTTAGGAACAGGCTATATCCAATAATTGGCTGATATGAGGCTATAAAGGCTCTGGTCTCTTGCCTCAATTTAGGCCACCTCCATGAGGCCATCATGGTTCCAGAACTCTCTGGGGAGTAGGCGGAAGCCTCTGCTGCCCTTGCGTTGCACTTCTGTATTTCCTCTGCCTAACTCTGCTTTCCTCAGTACCTCACTAATGTTGTTCCCTAGAGCACCCCTCATTGAACATGATGCAAATGAAACTATGTGTTAGGGTCTATTTCCCAGGGCCCCTAACTTAAATAAATTTTGAGAATTTCCAGGAAAGATGGTAGAGTAGGAGGACCCTAAGCTCACCGTGTCCCACAGACACACCTAGATAATACCCACATCAGTGTAAATAACCCAGAAAAATGAACCGAAGACAGGCACAACAGACTCTCTACAACTAAATGTGGAGAAGAGGACACATAAAAGAGGGTAGGCAGGATGGAGACCTGGTTGGGAGCCAAATAGACTGGCAGGACTGCCCACAGGAGGAAGGGATGATGAGCAGACCTCCATACCAGGCAACCTAGGCATGGGGGACCCACAGGGGAAAGACGAATCCCCATAACATTTCGCTTTGAAAACCACGGGGATCTAACTTCAGTAATTCTTATAATTAGTGGGGCTTAACACTTGGAACTTTAAATTAGCAGGCTGAGGTCTGGAAGACCCTGGAGGATGATAGGAAACTGAGTCCCATCCTTGAAGAGACAGCACAACAAACAACCCCGCTGAGATATGCATAAAAGCAGCAGTTTGAAAAACTCTTGGGGTATAAGAGAAGGAGATTTACTAATTTACTAACCTCAGAACATTTGCTGGAGTGGCAGAAATCTTTGGGAAACTTATCCAAAAACAAAAGAGCTGGTAGGTGCCATTTCCCTCCCCACCCCGTAGCCTAGATATTCTCCACCTACCTTGCTAACAATTGTCCTGCCCACATGCTCTTCTGCAGACTCAGACCCTCAATCCCAGCAGGCCTTGGAAGGAGCTCTCCCAGGCAGCTGCAGGTCCCCTCTCCTACAGTGACCAGCATGGACCTTGTTCGCACTGTACACCACACCCCCACATTCTCCTGGGACCTGTCCTTCCAATACACCCTTGGATGGAACCCATCCAAAGCAGTGCCACAGGCCTAGTAGTGTGCAAGCAGCCCTGACAGGGACCAGCGTCACTCCAAACTCACTCCTGGGGAAAGCAGAAGATAACCACATATACCAGTCCAACATTAGGTCTGACTGTGGGCCCTGCACACCAATGAAAGCTTTTCAGGAGACAACACAAGGAAAATGACCTGTAGTTAAGTGCTACTGCATCTCTGGCAAACCCCCGGTCTGACTCAACTCAAGCCCGAGGCAGTCCCAGGATGGTTTGTTAACATGTGAACCAAACCCTCTCCACAACAGGGAAAAAGAGCCATTGCAGATGACTGGAATGAAGAGAAAACTGGCTCAGCCACGACAGCAGAGCAAACACAATACACATAGGAAACACCCCTAAAGTGCTAGGTTCTGGTGAACAGGGAACATTGTACAGTAGGGCACTATAGGACCCCTTCTTCATAAGGCTACTATTTTCAATAGTAGAAGATGTAGTTGACTTTCCTAACACATAGAAACAGACACAGAGTTAGACAAAATGAGGTTCCCAAATGAAAGAATAGGACAAAATTATAGCAAGAGACTAAATGAAGATAAATAACATGACTGATAGAGAATTTAAAGTAATGGTCATAGTGGCACCTGGGTGGCACAGTTGGTACCATTCTCTCTCTCTCTCTCAAATACATAATTAAATCTTTAAAAAAATAAAGCAATGGTCTAAAGATACACACTGGACTTGAGTAAAGAATGGAGGACCAGAGTGACACCCAGACAAAGAGATAGGAAACACACAAAAAAACCCAATCAGAGATGAAAAACTCAATAACTGAAATTGAAGATAGAGTAGATGGAATAAATAGAAGATGAATGGGAGAAGATATCTGCAAATGACATATCCAATATAAAGAACCTATACAACACAGCACAAAATATCCCACAAATAATCCCATTAAAAATGGGCAGAAGACATCAACAAACATTTCTCCAAAGAAGACATATGGCCAAAAGACACATAAAACCCTTCAGAGTGTAGGAATAGAGGGTACATTCCTCAATCTCATAAAAACCATCTATGAAAAGCCTACGGCAAATATAATTCTCAATGGGGAAAAGCTGGAAGCCTTTCCCTTAAGATCAGGAACACGACAAGGATGCCCACTCTCGCCACTATTATTCAACATAGTACTAGAAGTCCTTGCAACAGCAATCAGAAGACAAAAAGGGATCAAAGGTATCCAAATCGGCAAAGAAGAAGTCAAACTGTCTCTCTTTGCAGATGACATGATACTCTATATGGAAAACCCAAAGGAATCCACTCCCAAACTATTAGAAGTTATAGAACAATTCAGTAAGGTGGCAGGATACAAAATCAATGCCCAGAAATCAGTTGCATTTCTATACACGAATAACGAGACTGAAGAAAGAGAAATTAGGGAATCCATCCCATTTACAATAACACCAAAAACCATGCGTTACCTTGGAATTAACTTAACCAGAGACGTAAAGGACCTATATGCTAGAAACTATAGATCACTTTTGAAAGATATTGAGGAAGACATAAAAAGATGGAAAAATATTCCATGCTCATGGATTGGAAGAATTAACATAGTTAAAATGTCCATACTACCCAGAGCAATCTACACTTTCAATGCTATCCCGATCAAAATACCGAGGACATTTTTCAAAGAACTGGAACAAATAGTCCTTAAATTTGTATGGAA
>NC_048220.1:80285454-80316408 GCF_002007445.2 Ailuropoda melanoleuca | reverse complement strand
GCACATATTGCATGGTGCACTGGGTATTATACGCAAGTAATGAATCATGGAACTTTACATCAAAAACCAGGGATGCACTGTATGGTGACTAACATAATAAAAATATTATATATATATATATATATATATAAAAATTAAAAAAAAGAAAATAATCACCAGTGTTTCTGAACACCAAAATGAACAACTGATGAGTACCCAGAGCAGTGTCTGGCACTAGTAGGTATGTATTTCTGGGAATGGGCCAGTTTCAGGGGTGAAATATGAAAAAATCCAATTTTCCTCATTCTATTCTTTCTCTCAGTGCTCAGCTTTCCATCTGGATGCTAAGAGGGTTAGGATTTTGTGCAGAATTATATTCAGGAACTCAACTGAGACCCCTATGAAGAGAGGAAGGACACAATTACCAGGCAGGAGTTTGAGGGTGGAAAGCCACCCATGCTAAGAATCTGGCTACAAATGCCTCCAGGCCCTGAAGGAGGTGTTGCAGGGACAATTATCTGTCACCCACAATGGGCCAGCCTAATTTGCTCTCAGAGTGTGTGGCCACAACCTCCTGTGACTGTACCTCTGCAAATCAGACTGAAAAGAATTCATGTGGCTTCATCAAGGTGAGAAATTGGGAGAAATGCTGGCTCTCCTGACATTTTGGCTTCCAGTTCCTATAGCATTAGCCCTGAGAAAACTGAGCCAAGCAAACAGATCTTTATCTTTTTTCAGCAAACTGCTCATTTCATCCTTGAGCAGAAACTGACCAACCTTTTTAAATAAGGGTGTGCTATTGGACAGGCCCTGAACACTTTGCTTTATATGGATTTCTAGGGATATGAACCCTGCATAAAATTATAACCAGGTGAACACTGATCTAAACTAATAGTCAAACGGAATCACAGTGCGTTATTTTCTTGCCCCCAGAATTTGAAATAAACTCCACCTTCACTTCTTTTTTATTCTTAAGGCATGTATGTTTGTGTGTAAAAGTCTGCATATGTGTAATTGTTCTGATAAAAAAAAACCTTATAGAAAATACAGAAAAGCACCAAGAAAAATAATAGAAGCTACCAATGTTTTCTTCATTCAGAAAGAGTCACTATCGATGTTCTGAATTATATCCATCACATCTTTGATATATTTCATATGTATCATGCATACTATTTGGTAGACTGAATTTTTCTATGTAAAACTATATCATGCATGAGATTGAGAGACAACAAGGACCATAAACTCCCCAAACCTCAAAGCAGCCACTCTTAGTATTACTATTAGGCTTTAGTTTTAAGCCTCTTTATAGAAGCCCATCTCTAGGGAATTTGACCATATCTGATAAAGGACTACGTCAGCCCCTCTGGTTTCAGATTAGACTAATAGACCTTGTTTTTCCCTTTCTCCAAGACCCCTACTCTTACCATGGACTTTTAAAAGAGAGAATCTAGGAAGACAAATGTTCTAAGAACTGAGTGAAGCAATTCAAAGACGGCTTCTATGTAAATGCCAGAATTACTGGGTTTTTTTGTTTGTTTTTGTTTTTTGGCCACACCCAAAATCTATCCTTTATCAGAATGCCCAGTGGCCTGGCAGTGCCCTTGTCCTATTCGAAAGCTACTTTCTACAAGTGTAGACACTAATCCTTGTCCACACACTCCAACTCAGGCATCCACACATGCCCTTTTTGGTGAGCATTTTCTCAATTAATGAAATCTTTGAAGTCTTGCTTTCTCATAGCTGCATGTTTAGATGTACCTTAATTTAATCTACTACTGTGGGGTATTAATTGTCCCCATTTTTCCTCTTGTATATACAAGGCTATGATAAATGCTCAC
This sequence comes from Ailuropoda melanoleuca, assembly GCF_002007445.2. Lineage (NCBI taxonomy): Eukaryota > Metazoa > Chordata > Mammalia > Carnivora > Ursidae > Ailuropoda > Ailuropoda melanoleuca. The sequence goes on along the minus strand of NC_048220.1, from coordinate 80,314,591 downwards.
GTACAGTAGTCTACAAATGTTTTCCCATCATTCCAAAGGACTAAGAATTTTGTTGATTGACAACAAATTTTTCTTATGTAAATTGTTAAAATGAGAGCATATTATTCTAAATGACCTAAAGAGAATTATGCTGGTCTCAAGAGCAGATAAAATTAAAAATGGAAACACATAGGGAACTAATGTTTGGAAACTTACTGATACCAATTACATACAAGTCTTTCACAGAGAGGATGTTAATTATTGATTATTTAAAGTTGCTAGAAAAAGAAGTTTCTATGTTCTAGGTTTACACATATGTATTCCAATCAGTAAACTGATTATCAGTTAAACTGAACATAAATAACGGATACAAAGTGAGAATAAGATTAAGACAGTAGCAACACAGTAATATAGACATTATCTAAACTTTTTGCAATCATTAAGCAATTTTAAGTACCTAGTTGCTTTGACTCCCTAAAAATTACCCATGATTAAAGAGAGCAGTCTGTGTGTTCCCCTTTTTTGGTGATCTTTCTTTGATACTGTTAGAAGACAGCATGATTCTTTGGCTATTAGGTGGAAAGAGTTCAGAAACTCAAAGTCTCGATCCTTTCCAGGGGGAAGCAGATATTGAATGCATCTGGGGGAAAGGAACCAGCAGAGTATATACGAATGATGAGATAGGAATGAAAAACTGAACATATAATCTCAGAAGAAAGTTCCAACCAATTGAAAGCGGATTTACATACTTAATGATATAGTAAGAAGCCCAAGTTTTCTGTCTGTGGTTTACCTGAATATCTAGCCATTCACCCACTCATCTATTCATCCATGCATATGCTACCTGCCTACATTCAAAGGAATTTGAAGTGGTTTACTCACCAGATGTTTAACAAACTGTCTTGTTGAGACAATGGTCGCATTGCTCTCTCTACTAGAGCACTGACCCTAACCAGTATTTCTGAATCAAGTTCTACAGTAACAATGGTAGTTTCATTTAATACTTCCATTTTTTCAGTAAATTATTTTTTCAAATACTATTCAGAAAGAGGGAGATGAAAGATAGTGGGAAATACCTACTCCTTCCTCCCACACTATTAACATTTACTTTTGACTCCCACATCTCAGATTTTCTCTTTTTCAGCAGATGAGATGCTAAATATTTCTTTCATCTTAAGGATGGTGCATTAAAAAGTACTGGAAGAACAGGGTCTAGGAGAAAGCACTGAGTCATCAGCATTATTGCTTAAGTGGTTTGAATCTTCAGACACATCCTTAACTTCTTGTCCCTGCATTTCCCAATCTGCAGAATAAGATGAATATGTCTTACCTTCCTTTAGCACTTGCCCATCGTGAGTCACTTGCTAGGGTCAGTAAATTGCCTCACAACAAATGGATGTTTAGAAGAGCTATCCTAAATTTTAAAGATTAAATGTAAACTGAATTGGCTTAAGTAACAGAAGAATTTTCTGGCATCAGGGAGAGCTAAAGGGCAGCACAGAGAGGTTTGGGAGGAACCTGGAAAGTAGAGACAGCAGAACCCTGTTGAAGAGAGTACTAGCTCAAACCTCTCTGAAGTCGCCTTTTCTCCAGATGCTTCTCCCCATCACTGCAAGGTGGGCTGCTAACACCCCTCTCATCTTGCTCCTCAGGCCTACTTTCTCTGGGAAAACAGTCACAATAGATTCAAGCTACGGTGTGAATGTCACCCTAGGGAGTAACTTTGGAACTAGATTTGCCTGTTTCTTAAATAGGAAGGTAAATCGTACTCCCAAGAGCATGGTGTCAATGCCAAATAATCACTCCGGGCTACTGGAAGTGGGAGAGCAGAGGAAGCGATGGTTTCAAAAGTAGATATAGTCATAGCCAAACACTGGGAACAGGAAATACATATACAAGTGTTTATTGGTACAGCTGGACCTCATCCTAACAAACTCCACAGACATAAAATTTCCTTGAAATAAGCATTCCTTGCTACCTCCTCCCTTCCTGCAGCTTCTCAATCTTACACCCACTGTGCTATTGGGTTCTGTCTAAAAATACTGTAGCATATGTTTATGTAAAAATACTGCGCCATGAAGATAATAAGGGAAGGCTCCCTTGAAAAGCACCATGGGATAGTGAAAAGAGAGCTGAGCTGAAAATGGGGAGATTTTGGTTTCTACTTTGGATTCTGCCTGTGATTAAGTCTGAGGATGTGACTAAGTCAAATCATCTTTCTAAACCTCAATTTCTTCATTTGCAAATAAGCAGTTTGGCAACATGCCTCTAAAGCCTTTCCAGATCTACTGTCATGTGAGTCTGTGGTAGTTGACAGTGAAGGTTCTCTTGAGCAACTATGATCTGTAAGTTTTGCTTATATTTTCTATTTTATGAATTTCTTTCTTAGCATTCTTAAGCTAAAAAGTCACTTATTGGGGGCATCCACAAATAGCACTGGGGTAAAATGCATTAAGAATAAACAAACACGCTCATTTATATTTCTTGAAACATCAATTCAAATTTTAAATTGAAGGAGGCTTTTTTAAATTATTTAAATGGAAGAGAAAACCCGCTCATGAAGATACCTCCAACTATGAAAGGGCAGACAGAGGAACACTACTGAGACGAGGAAAGTGGCCTCGGAGGGAAAAAAAAAAATGTTTTCTCTAATTATAAATTTATTAAAACCCAGTGGTTCTCAAAAGGGGAAATTTTACCCCAGAGAACATTTGGCAATGTCTGGAGATACTTCTGATTGTCACAACTGGTGTGAATTATTGGCATCTAGTGGCTAGAGGCCAGGGATGCTACAAATCGTCCTAACATGCACAGAACAGCCTCCTTTAACATAGAATTACCAGCCCAAAATGTCAATAGCCCCAAGGTTGAGAAACCCTAATATAACCTTCTCAATCCTCCTGACCATGCTATATTAAGCTTGAAATGCCCAACTTGATGCTGAAAACAGTAGCCTCACCAAAAAATGTTTATTTTAGTTTTGCCTGGAGAGAAACCAACTCTCAGAGGAAATTCTTTATAAAGGAGTTACATAAAAAAATTACTTTTGTGGGATGCATTTATTCCTCTGAGTCAAAATCCAGCAAATTCAACTATTTTACGTTTCATATATGGCTATTTCCTATCTTGATCTTTAAATATTCTTTTTTAATCTTGAGCCAAAAAAGTACCTAATATTAGTTATGACTGCATTGAGAAATATGACGATCCAGAAAGCTAGTCAGATTTCCAGGTATTCTTGAACACTATCAAGTCAGATGGTTATGAATGGAGAGCCACACTGTGGTTTCAAGTGTCCCAGCTTCAGGCTATTGTTCTCTTGTGTTGAAAGACTTTCATGATGGACACCGGTCTTCCCTATCTTTCAAATAAACACTGGTAACTGACATTTATAAAGAAGAAATTAATTATTCAACAATTGAAAACAAGCTACTAAAAAGCTCCTGAGATGAATACGGGGGATCATACTGACCCAAGATCAAATGTCTAACATTACTCATTCCTGCTTTCAAAGCTTTTGTCTTCTATGAATTACAGTGTGAGGGGCTTGGATGCAAAGACGGCCACTATCAATTCATTCCTTTCCCGTACATGCATGTCACTCTTGTATCAAACGGAGTCTACTCCTTTACTCTCTTGAATGTAGGCTGGCCTGGGACTGCTTTGTTAAAATACAGCAGGAATGACGCTGTGTCAGGTTGGGGCCCAGGCTTTAAGAGGACTAGTGGTTTTTGCTTTCTCCCCCTTGGAGGGAGGCCCCATGCTGTGTGGAAGGCCCAAGCAGCCGCATAGCTAGGTCCACGTGTGAAGAAGAATCAAGGCCTCTTGCCAACAGCCCAGCGCAGTCTCCCAGCTTACAGCCATCAACAACTTATTCCCATGTGAGCGCCCCAACTTAGAAGGGGATCTATCAGCCACGCTGCACCACCCCAGCTCATACCACAAACAAAAGAGGCAAGCTGACCACACCAAATCCTGCCCGATTATAATTCATGAGAGAGTAATTGTTTTGTTTTTAATTTTTTTCCAGCTGTATTAAGGTATAATTGACAAAAACTGCCTATATTTAAGGTGTACAACGTGACCTTTTAATATATGTAAGCATTTTGAAATGACCACCACAATCAAGATAATTAACACATCCATCACCTCACATAGTTATCTGGTTTTATTTTTCCTTTTGTGAGAATAATTAAGATCTACTCTCTCAGAAAAACTTAATGATGTAACAAAGTATTGTTATCTATAGGCACCACACTCTAGCTTAGATCTCCAGAACTTAGTCATCCTATATATCTAAAACTTTGTACCTTTGACCAACATTTCCCCATTTCCCTCACCTCCCAGCCCCTGGTAGCCATCCCTCTACAATCTGTTTCTATGAATTCAACTTTTTTTAGATGCCACATATGAGTGCGATAGTGCAATATATGTCTTTTTGTGTCTGGTTTATTCTTCTTAACATAATGTCCTCCAGGTTCATACATGTTGTCTCAAATGACAGGAACTCCTTGCTTTTTATGGCTGAATAATATTTCATTATATATATCCATTGTTCTTTCTCTCTCTCTCTCTCTATACACACACATATATCAAATATCTCTCTGTGTGTGTGTTTATAGATAGATACATATATACATACACACATTTCCTTATACATTTTCTTTTTTAAAAACGATTTTATTTATTTATTTGACAGAGAGAGTGAGCACAAGCAGGGGGAACTGCAGGCAGAGGGAGAGGGAGAAGCAGGCTCCCCACTGAGCAGGGAGCCTGACATAGGACTCAATCCCAAGATGCTGGGATCAGGACCCGAGCTGAAGGCACTTAACTGACTGAGCCACCCAGGTGCTCAGTGAGTGGCTTATACGTTTTCTTATACATTTTCTTTATCCATTCATTTATCAGTGGACACTTAGGTTGTTTCCATCTCTTGGCTACTGTGAATAATGCAGCGATGAACATGGGGATACAGATATTTCTTCCAGATGCTGATCTCATTTCCTTTGCATAAAATACCCAGAAATGGGATTGCTGGGTTATACGGTAGTTCTGCTTTTAATTTTTTGAGGAACCTCCATAGTTTTTGATAATGGCAGTATCAATTTACATTCCCACCATTAGTGTACAGGGTCTACTTTCCTCTACATCCTCACCAATACTTGTTATCTTTTGTCTTTTTTATAATAACCATTTTAACAGCTGTTAGGAGACAACTTACTATGGTCTTGATTTGTATTTCCCTTATGATTATTAATGCTGGCACCTTTTCATATACCTATTGGCCATTTGTATATCTTCTCTTGAGAAATGTCTATGCAGGCCCTTTGCCATTTTAAAATCAGGTTGTTTTCTTGCTATTGAGTTATTTGAGTTCCTTATATATTTTGTATATTAACCCCTCATCAGATATACGGTTCGCAAATATTTTCTCCTATACCATTTGGTTTTGTTTTAAATCACTAAATTTTAGAGTAGGTTTTATGTAATACTTGAGTACCAAAGCATACATCAAAGTCTAAACTTAAAAAAAATATATCCCTATTCTTGTTAACATTTATACAGAATAGTTGTATTTCTATGAATAGCAAATGACCTATGATTTATTGTTTCCTTATAAACTAGACTCTTTGGGAGCTTAGAGATGGTCAAATATATAAAAAATACCAATTTCATAATCTATTGATAAGTACATGACTTTTGCTGTCAAGTACACGTAGTTTTCACCAGGATTCTAGGACCAAAATGTTCCATACTCAGCTTTGGGTCCTCTCTGTGGTGGCATAGGCGAATCAAGGACATGGCACTATGTGAATTTGGAATCCTTTACCCTTTTAAAGGCGATTGCTACCATCTCCTTGACTCACTCCACTCAACAAAGGAATCAGGCTGAATCATGTCCTGTGGAAAGGCACAGTTAGAAAAAAGTTGGTACAGGGCTGTAACATGAAACCAGCTGAATTTCTCTTTGTGGAAAGCAGTCACCAGTGGTACTTTCTGCTGACTTTTTATTTCATGTTCACCAGCCCTAAGCAGTAAGCATTTAATTAGATGTCTTCAAATATCAGCTAATGCCTTACATTTTAAATATGACTTAAGGAGCTATGTTAGAGTCAAAGCAACAAGAAATTTAGAACATGTTTCTTCTTCTTGCTTTGTAACAACGTTTGAACATTAATACCTTTTATAAATTCTAGTTGGTTGTCCTGATGTCCTTTAAAGAAGGACTCAAACTTACAAAGGTTTACTTTATCAGGAACTATAATCAAATCCGACTGCTACAGATCTGACTGCTCTAATTTTTATCAAATGCAACAGCAAGTCTAGAGGCCAGAGGTCATAGAGTGCAGTCCTATTTATCTATATCTGAAACTCATGCACTTTAAAAAGAATACAATACTCAGTGAGAATATTTGGAGACGACTTTTAAAATAAATATGCAAACTGCATTTATGTTTTGAATTGCAGCTTCTTGAATTTGAAAGGCACAGGCAAAACTAAAAAGTAGGTAGCTTACATCAGGAAAACGTATTCTATTCACTTCCTCACAATAATGTCTAGAACCGCTGATGTGTTGAGCAGCAAGTTTTTCTGTTGATTTCTTTGTGGCCTCTACGTGACCTGACAGTTATTTGAAGAGATGAAAACAGAAAAGTTTCCATTCCACCCAGCTGAAGGAAAGCATTCACAATGAATGTAACTAGACTTCTATTTCAGGGACAAGAACTTGATGTTTCATAAAGCTTTGTGAAGTGCGGTTACTCTAAGAGTTGGAGCAGTTTGAAGGGAAACTTACAACTTCTAAAGGCAACTGAGACAGAGGTCAGCAGAATGGATCACTGGAGTAGTTCGGACAAATGAAAATTTCTGCTGAACCAATCAACTAGAAAGGGGGACTAAAATGAAATGGGTCATTTGAATGCACCTCACCCCACGCGAACTAATCTTATTTTACGTGGATTGGCTTACCTATGCCTTCCATAGATTAGTCATGTGTAAATCACAGAAACGTATTTAAATCCATGAATGCGTGACCATTCAATGTCCAGTTTGGCAATAAAAATAACATACATTATAATTAAGTATAATAAATTGTCTATTCAGTACATGAAAGGGCCTTTTTACCATGATAATATGCATGTCTGTATTTGCATATCTGTGAATATTTTGTGAGAGAGCCAATCTCTCTCGTTTGTCATTTTTATTATAGTAAGAACATTTTAACATGAAATCTACTCTTTTACCAATTCTTAAGTGTATAAATACAGTATTATTAACTACAGGCCTATTGCTCTTTTAATCGTTTTCTCACATCACTATAATGAGCAGAAAGTAGCAGTTTCATAAGATCAAGGAAAACACCTTTTCTATGATTAAATTTGGTACAACCATCTGGGATGAGGCCATGAACAGAAATGGTACTAACCAGATATGGGAGGAGGGTGATGTGCGTGAAAGAGTCCAGTGGCTCACCTGGTGAGTGAATGAGTACTGGTGGAGGCAATGAGAGCGGGAACTCTAAGAGCACGGGCTCTGACTGAGTTTAAGGCCCAGCTCTCCCACCTTAGTAACTCTGGGCCCTTGTGCAACGTCACTTCTCCAAGCCACTGTGTCCTTGGTTAGAAGACAGATAGAAGAGTAGTACTTCCTTATGGGGTTGTCTGGATGATTAAATGAGAAGATGCATGTGTGAAGAATATTGCCATTTAAATACCTAGAGCCTCTCCCCCTTCTTTGCACAGCAAACATACTGTGTGAGTCAAGACAGGCTAGGTTTTCTCTGACAATAAACACCCTCCAACTTTCACACGGCCCCTCTGCGCTAATTTCTCAGTAGACAAGTTCTGGAGTAGATAAGTTTCTGAGGAGCTATCCTCCAGGTCTTAGCTCAGCATTTCAGCTGCTTTGATCTTACGGCCCTTCTAGGTCAATACATGCTTCTGCAATAGCAGAACAGAAGGCTAGAGAGTAAAGCCTCAGTGGTGATGTGAAGATAGAGGCAGAGATTGGAGGAATGTATCCACAGGCCAAGGAATGTCAAAGATTGCCTAGATCCACCAGAAGCTGGAACAGGCCAGGAAAGATACTCCTTAAAGAGCCAGAACATGGCTCTGCTGATGAACTCATCTCAGTCTCAAGCCCTTCAGAACATGAGAGAATAAATTCCTAATGTTGCAAGCCACCTGGTTTGTGGTAATTTGCAGCAGAAGGCCTAAGAAACTAACATGTATTTGAAGGCCATGTCTCTGGCAATCTCCCAACCTTTCCCTCTTTCTATGAAGATGGCTGTCACATCTCTGGACGTCATGTCCATATCCAAGAAAAAAATGATTGAGAAAGAATGTCACAAACAGTGTTTGTACCTTGAATTAAGAAAGTTAAAGCTTTCCACTAAGTGACGTCCTCTTGCATGCTTCCCTAATTTCTCCCTTAGCTAGATCGATAGCATGAATACTCCTAGTTCAAACAAGCCCTGAGAAAGTGAAGGAAACAATCCCAAAGACTGACTTGAATCTACCAGGAGTCATTGCTTGGTAACAGGACATTCCTGCCTCAAACAAAATCTGTGTTCTACTAAACAGGAGAGAAGAGGATAATGAATATTGGGTCAGAGTAAGTGTCTTTCAAATACATGTTAGCTGTTCTTATGATCTGAAAGTGGTGGGACTCAAGAAAGGTATTAGAGGGAGAATCTGGGGTTGAAATCTTTTAAGTTAGAACTTCTCAAATAGCACAGCAGAGTAAATTAGTGTACCACCCAGACTCTGTAGGATGTCACTGTTGCCCCAGAAACCAGAGCTGTCACTTCTAGCAGCAAGCATTTAATCTAATTAGTCCAATAGTCCATTGGAATATTATTTGTGTGTGTATATGGCATTATGTGAACAGGACTGGGAGCATTTTTAATTGCTCAAGGATGGCAGGGCCTTCATCTGAACTCTTGGGAAAACCATAAAGCAGTCTAGAGCACTGAAAAGGTAAAGAAAAGGAAGAAGACTCAGAAGATAAAAAGAAATAAAGTCACCCGGCCCCTTCATGCCTTCTGTGGTATATTTTCACACTCATAGCCCCAGTGAATTATGCCTCCTAGCGCCGTAACCCCTGTACAAATATCCTTCCACCTTGATGCCGTACTTGAACATGTGATTTGCTTTGGTCTTTCAGACATCAGCAAATGATGTACGATATACGAAGATGCTTGCTAAGTGCTTGGGAACTGGGGCTTACATTCTCGGAATTACTTCATTACCCTGTAAAGAAACTGGCTGGGGAAACATGACTCAGCCCAGGGCCAGCACCAACCATCAGATATGTGAGTGAAACCACCTCAGACCATCAACCTCAGTCGAATCATCAGGTGACTGGAGCCCAGACATGGTTAGCAGAAGAGCCACCCAGCTAAGCCCAGCTCAAGTTGCAGAACCGTGTCCGAGAAAATGGCTGCTGTTTCAGAAAACTGAGAGTGTGTAATAGGTAATAACATGTAACTAGTACATCCCTCCAAACTTATCTCCTACCATTTCCCTTTCTTCACTACACCTTTGCCTGAGGTCTTCTCACTCTTCCTTGAACAGGACAGGCTCACTTTTGCTTCAAGTCCTTGAACTGGGAGTCGCCCCTACCTGGGAAGCTCAGGTCCCTCATGGTTCATGTCCTCACTGCAGTCAAGACTGATCAAACGCCCCCTTCTCAAGGAAGCTTTCATCGCCACCACACCTACTATGCCACGTACCAGCCCCCATACGTTCCGTTCCTATTTGCTTTTTCTACTTTACTAGAGATCTTTTGAAAACATTTGATGTCTTCCTTGGAATATTAAGTTATTTTTTGTCTCGCTAAAACATAAGCTCCAAGAGGACAGAGACTGTAGCTGTCATGTTCACTGCTCTATTACCTATGGCTAGAATAGCTTGGGTATATGGTGGATGCCTCAGTAACACGTTTTGAATAAATTAATAAATGAATAAATAAATGAAATTTATTAAATGTGGATTTGGGTAGGACCCGAGGGAATAAGGTGATATTCAGAGCAAGGACTCAAAGCGTCCTTAAATGGAATTGCATTCCTAATGATTTTCATGTAGGTGCAGTTTTTACCCTTTGACTTTTTAAATTGACACTGAATTTTAACCTCTTGCTCAGTGCAGAGCTTTTACAGTACATTCATAATATTTTTATTTCATTCTAATTAAATATTTAGCTACTTGTTTGCTATACTTTATAAAGTTCTTAAGAAAGGCTACTATTTTAAATATACTTTTTTCTTCAAGTGATCATAGTCTTTCTAATAAAATCCCTAATTCTTATTTTACAACTTCTTGAATGTAAAATTTCCAAGTAATTGTGAAATTTTATTTTACTTGTACCGGAAAAGCTTTATAATTCTCCGCAGTCTTGACTTAGACTTATTCAACAAACATCTTTAACAATAAAATATAATAATAACATAAGAACTAGGATGATCAGTAGGGGAAGAAAGGGATCAAGAAAGGGGGGTAATAAGAAGGGGGAATGAAGCATGAGAGACTATGGACTCTGAGAAACAAACTGAGGGCTTGAGGGGAGGGGGGTGAGGGAATGGGATAGGCTGGTGATGGGTAGTAAGGAGGGCACATATTGCATGGTGCACTGGGTGTTATACGCAACTAATGAATCATCGAACTTTACGTCGGAAACCGGGGATGTACTGTATGGTGGCTAACATAATATAATAAAAAATCATAATATATATATATATATAAATATATATATATAATATTCATTATTTCCATTTATGGTTAATTGCATTCCTTAAAATTCTAACTCTCCTGAAAAAACATAAAATAAAGACAAAAAAAAAAAAAAGACCTCTGAGAACCCACTGCAGCAATCAAACCACGTGCGGGTTATAGCCAATGCATGGTCTGCACATAGTATTCAAACTGCTTTATCTTTAATGTGAACAACAGTCTAAAAACTTTGTTATCTGACTCTTTAATCCCTGGCAGACCATAAGCAGAAAACCATAATGGAAGACAAGCTGGGTGTCTTTTAGAAAAAGGCAGACTGGCGATTGTACTCTGCTCTGCCCTAGGTCCTTTAAATTGTTCCTGTCCATTAAAACTTATCCTTCATATATAAATGACCAGTTAGAGCCACGGACAGTCACTTACACTGAATGGGACTGGCTGTTCACCATTTCTAATCTACTAGATTTGTATCCTTTTTTTTTTCTTTTTAGGACAGCTGACACACGTTACATTAATTTAAGGTGTACCACATAGTGATTCCACACCTTATGCTGTGCTCACCACAAGCGTCGCTATTGTCTGCCACCGTGTGACCCAACTACTCAGCCATGAAAAAGGAGGCGATCTCGCCATTTGCAACAACACAGACTGACCTAGAGGGTATAATGCTAAGTGAAATAGATCAGATTGAGAAAGACAAATATCAGATGATTTCACTCGTATGTGGAACCTAAAAAAACAAACAAAATGACAAAACAAACAGCCAAATCTGCTTTTGCATCTTTACTGCCTCTGTATCCTGATTCCCACGTCTAGTCGCCCTGGTGCTGCTAACGGTCTTCTGGCTTAACCATTAAGTCTCTCTCTCTCTCTCTCTCTTTTCCTATCTCTCTCTCACACTCACATATACACAAGCGAATGTGTGCACACGCATACATGCATGCGTGCACGCACACACACACACATTCAGTGCTTCCCTTATACAGTCAGTAGGACCACAGAGAAGAGGAAGCCCATCTCTGGTTTGTTTCACAGGACCCAGAGCAGTCACAATACTTTTTCCTTCCTTTTCCAGGAGGGGACAACAGATTACAGCCGAGAGAAATGTGTGCTTTACATACATATATATTTGTTTATTTACCATATATCTATACACACACATAGATGCATATATGCTACAAAAACAAATATGAGTTGGGTTTTATTCCACAGGTTTTTTGTGTCTGCTCTTACCATTGACCCTGTCTTCATTAATCACAGTCACCCAGAACGCCTCAGTTTAGGGATAAGCAAACATGAACAACATTCATGGTGACCAGCATTAGTGGTGTGCGTGTTTGTGTTGTGGCAAAGTGCTTTTTTTTTTTTTTTAAACCAGAGCAATTGTTACAGGTCAGCTAAACTGAGTATCATCCTTACTGATTTATTTGTCAAAGACAACATGCACTGGGTGGTTTGGTCCATGAGACCTTCTCTGAAGACTTGAAATACTATGTCAAACTCACCACCATGCTTTGCATGGGCATTGACTAATTTACAGCTGGTATCCAGCATAACATACAAATGCTAGAAAATGTACCAGGAGAAAGATCACATGACCTCAGCTCAGCCCAATTATTGGTTTGTGAGCCTATACACAAATTGCAGCCTGTCATTCCACACAATTGAGATGGAAATCTCAGCTTGAGCAAATGAGAACTTTATGCTTTTACAGTACAATTTAAGGATGTGACAGAATTGTTACAAGACACATGCTTAATGGCACAGACTCTTCAATTCAACAGAAAAAGAAGGGAGCAGTTTCAGGAAGAGATCAGAAGCAACATTTGACATGTTACCAAGGTGGGAAGGAACATTTCTCTACCAAAGTATATCAGGGGAAAGAATAAAAGAAGGTAATGAAATATGTAATCTCCTTTAGATAGGTCTGTAATCTCGTTTAGATAGGTAATATAAGCTGTTAAATATGAAGACATTTTTGATTTCTGGAAATTCAGTTCCCTTAAATTGCAAAAATTAAACAACTTTGTGTGACTCGTCATTATTTTTTAAGTGGACAAAGGATGAGATGAAACGCACTGTGGAGCCTTCATTATAAGATTACACATTTTACCTAAAATCAGTTCAGTCACCCTCACCCAGACCCCCACTGTCCTCTCTACGTTACCATCTATTCTTCCCCCCACTCCAACGCACACTGTCTTTGGTTTTTTTAATCTTTTCCCTTTTCTTCCCCTCTTTCACCTTCTTTGAAGGCTATATGACTTTGCAAACTCCTCTTCTTCTGAATTTCCTCTCTTTTGTACAAAAAATAACTACAATTTATTGAACACTTACTAGGTGCTCAGCTTTGCCTAGTGGCCCAGTGGTGTTTGTAAAAACACTATGAGGTAGGCACTTTACTTATGTCCATTCTACAGATGAGGAAATAAAGGCTTAGAAGGATTAAGTAATTTGCTTAAAATAATACAGCTACTAAGTTGCAGAACTAAGATCTCCACCCCTCTCTGTCAAATTCCACAGCTCTTGGTCCTTACCAGTAGGCTTTGAAGACAATCCTCTTGCTATACTGTGGCAACAAAGTAACCGAACCAAGGTACGTGCTGAGTTTGTATTAAGTGCAAGACGCCACCCCAACCATCAGAGGCGGAAGTGCTGCATGTAAGAAAAAGTCCCTTTGTGTCTGTCAGGGTCCTGTCAGGAGACAGAAACCAGACCAGTTACTTTAACAGAGGGAATGTCATATACAGAATGCACAGCATAGTTAACTAGCTACTGAAGAGCTGAGAAGACATAATAAAAGAAATACTCAAGTACCAAATGCATAGATTCCACCCCTAGAACTGAAGGATTGGAGGGAAAAGTTTAGAATTTTTAACACTTGGAATTTTGGAGACCCACAGATTGGTCACTCAGACCTCTGAGGAGACAACAGCCAGCAGACGCTGGTGTCTCAGTTGACAGAAAGTCTGTGTGGCCCTGGAACCAGACCTCCTAGAAAGGAAGCCTGGCCTATTGGTGCTAGGGCACAATGTCACTGGTGCTTTGAGCTGGAAAACTGCAAATTTAAATCAAGTGCTCTTACCAGAATGCGCTGCCACAGCTGAGACGTGTTCCTAGGAGGACAGAAAGCAAACAGGAAGGAAAGTGTTCCTTTTCCCTTTCAAGACTTCACCTCCCTCCCATCACCCTAATGGCAGAACCTAACAGACAGGTGGAAGGGCAAAGCAGACACGTGACTGAACAGTCTCAGTGCCAGCATCACAAACTACAGTGTAAACGGGTGCGTGCGAAGCTGAGAGACAGTGGCTTATTAATTTAGTACACCCTGTAGCTTACAGTCTAGTAGGATGACTTATGCAAACGGTATACAAGGTATCATGAACTGCCAGGACACATTAAAAAAAAAAAATCCAGGAAGGTATGAATCTCATCCCATGAACTGAAGGGCATAAGAAATATCAACTATATTCTCTTTAAATACGTTTAAAACCAGGGGCACCTGGGTGGCTCAGTCGTTAAGCATCTGCCTTTGGCTCAGGGCATGATCCCTGCGTTCTGGGATCGAGCCCCACGTCAGGCTCCTCCACTATGAGCCTGCTTCTTCCTCTCCCACTCCCCCTGTGTGTTCCCTCTCTCGCTGGCTGCCTCTATCTCTGTCAAATAAATAAAATAAAANAAAAAAAAAAAAAAAATCTTAAAAAAAAAAAAAAAAGAAATATCAACTATATTCTCTTTAAATACGTTTAAAACCAATTCCGGGCTCCACTGCANAAAAATCTTAAAAAAAAAAAAAAGAAATATCAACTATATTCTCTTTAAATACGTTTAAAACCAATTCCGGGCTCCACTGCAGTCACCGCGGCAGCTCCTCTCCCTGGGGCCGAGCAAACAGCATTTGCTGTGCTGATGCGTCCAGGAGGTTTGCTCTGGTTTCTCCAGAGAAGCCGGTTTCCCCCTCCTCCCTCTGAGACACCAGCATCATGCCTTCAAAGAACTTGGGCCGTTCCAAAAGACAGAAACAACTGCCGACTTTAGGCAGCTTCTGCTCTTAGCTCTACGAAAACGCTCAGCAGATTGAAAATACTAAGGGGCTGTCTACCTGCTTAGAAAAAACTTGGAAAGGGGCGCCTGGGTGGCACAGCGGTTAAGCGTCTGCCTTCGGTTCAGGGCGTGATCCCAGAGTTAAGGGATCGAGCCCCACATCAGGCTTCCTCTGCTATGAGCCTGCTTCTTCCTCTCCCACTCCCCCTGCTTGTGTTCCCTCTCGCTGGCTGTCTCTATCTCTGTCAAGTAAATAAATAAAATCTTTAAAAAAAAAAAAGAAAAGAAAAAACTTGGAAAAAGCAAATAAAAATTAATATTTTAATACACTCACCTATCACACGGACACAATGCCTATGGTTTCAGAACCATTTACTACTATTAAAAAAAAAACCAGAAGTGTGAAATGGCAAATGTGCCTGTTTTGCAGCATGTCCCACTCTGCACCTACTGTGAGGTGTCCTGAACATACCAGCCTCTGAGGGTATGATACCCCAGAATGTCCCTCCTGCTGTGCCATAACCAAAAAAAAAAAAAAAAAGCATATGTGAAACTTCCTTCATGGTCTTACCTGTTCACCTGTGAATATTACTGAGAAAAGAAAAACTCTTCTCTACTGTTTTAATCATCATTACTATTTTCAGGATGTATAAATCACTAGTTTCACTAGGGGCTAAACATTCTCAAACCACAGTATTACTGGTGTTCATGACAATATTTCCGATTCCCTGCTGTTTTCCTCAAAGCAGAGCAGAGGCAGCCTGAAACTCAACTTAATTTCCAGTGCTAGTTTCAAGGTCCTTGGAGATAATGAATGTGTTATTTGATTTATATAGTAAATGTTATTTGCCAGCATGATTTGTGCTCTTGAGATCCTGGGTACATTGCAGAGTTTGGGTCGGTGCTAAGACTGTTGCCTTGAGAGCCTCTCTTTAGGAAGCGTCTTGAGAAAGGAGGCTTATGATCTGCAAAACAGGCCCAGCGACACCGATGAACGGCAGGTGTGAGGACTTCTGGTGCTGCCGTGAACACCGCGAAGTCTCTTTCCAAGGAATTTCCTGTGGCTTTCCATCTCTGACGGGGCCACCTCAAGTGTTAAATGAGATGTGGAAGTATTCATGCGGTGGGTTTGGTCTCTACTACAGATGACTTACTGCTGCACCTCAAGAATAACTGGGAAAAATAAATAATAATAATAATAATAATAAAGAATATTGCTGCTGCTCCACGTCAGGGCTGGGAAATGGGAACACATAGCCTTACCAGAAACAAAACCCCAGCCCAGATGCTTCGGCCTCTTTACTACCCTGCAAACAAGGTCAAGATCATAATCCAAAAAGGTGTTTCTTTCCCTAGTTTTCATATTTTGAAAACTTCCCCCTCCCCCCCACGTCATGAGAAATCCCAGTAAGAAAAGGGAGGGCACGTGATCCATCCCTGACCACTTGATCAGTCACTAGATTCTCAAACCCATTCCCTCTATCACATACATTACTTCAAGGGATACACCAAAAAAAAAAAAAAAGGGGGGGGTTCCCATGAAAAGAGAGAGTCATGAAAACGATTTTCTTCAATTTATCCTAACATAACAGAAAATGTAACCATTCAAAGTACCAGACTAATGCCTCAATATATATGTGCAGTCCAAAAGAAAATTAAGAATGCTGAAAGACTTTTCAAACAATTATGTACAAAGATATTTTACTTGATGTTCCTGATAACAAGCAAATTCATCGTGATCAGCAACCCCTGAATCCTCTCTTCACATCCCTTTTTCCCTAATAGAACAGTGCACCCTGTAATAAGGTTTTTTTCCCTCCTCCCATCCCTCAGTGGCACCCAGGAAAAATAGTAAATTAAAGTTTGTGCCCATGAATTACTAAAATCTTTCCAACCTCTCTGAGGCAAAGAGATTTATGTGATGAAACCAACAGCATTTTGCAACCTGTCTTACAGTGCGCGTTGTCTGCACAGTAAGATATGTCTTCCTTTCTTCCTCTTTGTTGGCTGGCCTCTAAAGGTCACAAAAGCTAAATCTAAATATAATGACATCCAGTAACATCTCTATTGCCAAGAGACTACTAGCCGACTCTAATGCAAGGCGTTCGTTAATGCAGACAGCATTTCTCTTAGCGTTTATCGTGCTCTTGTGCATAGACTCAGGTCAGTTTATGTTTGCTCTAAAGAATAAGCTATTCCGAACTAAAACAATGAAGGTGTTAATGACACTGACCACCGTCATCATCATCAAACTGGGTTTGACTTTGCTGCCGTTTTAGCTTGGGTAGGAAATTTCAGAAAAAATTACCCAATAGATGACTTTGTTTTAATCCTAAGAGCCAAACCTTCCGTGTAGATAAAAAATATTTATTCCCATGGAAGTGGATATTACCGTACATAAAACTCTAAATTGAATTCCCAATAGGGCTATTAGTCTAGGTGCTCATTAACCTGCAGGAACCTCAAAACCCCTAGAACTGAAAGTCTGTTGTAGTCAGACTTTGCGGGAGTCCTCTCCCAAAACATTAAGCAAAAAAGAGGGGAGTTGTCTTTTTGATGTTGTTATTTTCCCTCCATCCTGAAACCAGT
The DNA here is from genome assembly GCF_002007445.2 of Ailuropoda melanoleuca. NCBI lineage: Eukaryota > Metazoa > Chordata > Mammalia > Carnivora > Ursidae > Ailuropoda > Ailuropoda melanoleuca. Next base: position 80,297,249 of record NC_048220.1, on the reverse strand, counting down.
AATTCCTTTTGTTCCCTGTGCAACCCAACCTCTTGAGAGGACTGAGCCTTGTTGGCTGAGTTCTCACAAAGACTAAAATTAACTGTAATCACCTTTGTATGGTATGTTATTTGAAATCCCATAACGACATAATGCAAATGGAAAACCTTCGTCTTTCCATTCTTCTTAAGACCAAAGACCAAATAAAAATTAAAAACAACCCTTTTCCCTTTCCAATGGGGACTCTTTCATAGTAAAATGGAAAGATCTCGGCCTTCCGTTGCTGCAGCAGCTCCCACGCCTACCTAATTTAATGACACTGTAAAGCTCCAGTAGTTGCACTCCTCAGACAACACATTAAAGTGTAGCTCTGGGTGAGAAATAACCTGACATCAAAGCCTCTCAAGAAAAACACATTCATTAGACATGAAAACAGCAAGAGAGGAGAGCTCAAGTCTGCCCTCGAAAGAAACGTGAACTGTCAAGAATCTGAGGTCACACTAAATCCTAGAAAGCCACGAAAGACCTTCTCTATTTGATAATGCTGCTTTGGTGTGAAGAAGCTGAGTACTTATAAAATTATGTCACATTTAACCCAAATCACAGGCTATGGTCTTCACTGAACACCTGTGCTTCAGTTCCAACCCATCACGTCCCCTGAGGAGAAATGAAAACTGCAACATTTGCTAACGATGTGACTTTCAATCCTGCCGCGAAAGAAAGAGCTAATGCAACAAACTTTCCTCTATGGAGAAAGAGAAGCCGTTTAAATAATTCCAAGCTTCTGAAGGATCTAGGAGATACGGCACGGACTGAGATGAATGAATTCACTCTTTCCTTAACTTAGTACAGATGAGGCAGGTGGACTCAGAGCCAAGAAGCCTAGTTTTCATTCCCATTTATATTTCTGGCTCATTAAAACATCCAAGAGCAACCAACTCATTGTTGCTTGTCTTGGTTTTCCATTTATTAAATTCTAAAAATGCATGATGTTGTGGTGGTTCTAAGTCCCTTGGTCCTTCCAACAGGCCCATGGAGCCCTATTCTGACCATCATACGCCTCTAAATAGTACATAGAAAACCCAAATATGAAACTGGTGTTTTAGCTAACCTGGAACTATGGTTCATAGGTCTCCCCTCCTCCTATGGTTCAGGTTAGGGTTGCCACAGAGGAATTTGCATGAGATTTGGAAATGGTGTGCGGTGGTGGGCGTTAAGCTCAGAAGAAGCCTCTAAAACTGACGCACTCTGCCGATGACTTGATGGCTCACACTGTTGCATTAGGCAGCAGCAACTTGGGCCAGCAACCCTCCCACCAAACTTCTCATTTCTTCTAGGCACACGTGCAGCTCTGCAGCAAGGAGCCCCAGACCCTTCTGCAGATTTTCTCCATCATCCAGGTCAGATGTAGGGAGAGACTAATGTGAGTGCCAGTTTGTCCTTGTAGATTCCATTTGTCCCAGCTAGTTCCAGTATCCCTGTTTTACATCCAGCTTGTTCTTTCCCACTGCCTGTCCTGGGGACCTACAGTGATTACAGCCTATTCCTGTTGCAGAAGCTAGAGCTTGCCTCAGTGCTCTCGTCGAAATACTTGGGTCTCCCGCTAAATTCACAAGTTGAAATCCTCATCCCCAAAGTTGATGTTATGAGGGGGTGAGGCATTTGGGAGTTGATTAGGTCATGAGGGCTCTCATTAGGTCATTCAGGGCCATTACAGAAGAAGTCCAGAAGGAATCCTCACCATGACAGTCACAGTGAGAAGGTAACAGCTATGAACCAAGAAAAAGGCTCTCATCAGAACACAACCATGTAGGCTTTCGTTCCAAGATGGCAGAGGAGCCGGAGACCTAAAGTTTGTCTGGTCCCAGGAATTCAGCTAGAGAGCTACCAAACCATTCTGAATACCTATGAATGCAACTGGAGAAGTAAGAAAAGAATAGCAGAAACTCTATGAACAGAAAAGCGACCACTTTCTGCAAGGAGGAGAAAAGATGGCGGAGGAGTAGGAGACCCCTTCTTCAGCTGGTTCCCTGAGTCGAGCTGGAATTCTACCAGACCATCCTGAAAACCCACAGAATCAGCCTGAGATGCAGGAAGATACATCTGGATCTCTACAAACGAACATCTCCAGTGCTGAATATTGACATACGGAATGGGGAGCCATGAATCCGTGCACAGATATTGGAAGATAAATGGAAGGGAGAGGGAGCAGCTGCACTTGCACGCCAGGAAGCAGTACCCACCAGCACTGGGAGCAGGCTGGACTCGTGGACCGGCACCCACAAAAGAGCAGACTGAGGCCATGAGCCTGGGAACGCACACGACCAGACCGAAAACCGGAGCTCTGGAGCGCTCACTGGAAGCAGACTGATACCGGGAGCTTGGGAGCACATGCACGTGACCAGACTGAAAACCGGCGCTGTGCAGCGCACGCGAACCACACTGAAACAGGGAGCTCGGGAGCATGCGCGGGAACCGGGGGCGGCTGGCGGTGTTAGAACCACAAAGGACAGAGACCTGCCCGCCCTGGAAGCGAGGGCCGGGACACCAGCTGTGGGGCGCACAACCCAGGAAGCTGCAGGGTTTTTAGCAGCACTGACAGAAACAGAGTTAAAGAGGCCAGGAGAGCTCAGTGGGGAGCGGACTGTGATCTCTCTGTTCTGAAACAGAGGCTAGGATATGGCCACTGCTGCTCTGACTCTCAGAAGAGCCACAGAAAACAGCCAGGGAAAGCTGCCAGAGAACAAAACCCAAAAATACCAGCTCACATTGTGCCAATCCCCATCCCCCCTTGCAGGGGACAGGGCGACTCTACCCAAACAGGGTTGCCTGAGTATCAGCGTGGGAGGCTCCTCCCCCAGAAGGCAGGCTGAACAATCAAGAAGCCCGCATNAGCCAGGGAAAGCCGCCAGAGAACAAAACCCAAAAATACCAGCTCACATTGTGCCAATCCCCATCCCCCCTTGCAGGGGACAGGGCGACTCTACCCAAACAGGGTTGCCTGAGTATCAGCGTGGGAGGCTCCTCCCCCAGAAGGCAGGCTGAACAATCAAGAAGCCCGCATCCCTAAGGTCCCTATAAAACAAGTGCACACTGCCTGGGTCCTGATCAATAATTTGGGCTCTGGGCATCCCCGCAACCTCTCCTCATCAGAATGACGAGGAGGAGAAATCCCCGCCAGAAAGAAAAGATAATGAGTCTGTGGCCTCTGCCACAGAACTGATAGATATGGATATAACCAAATAGTCAGAAATGGAGTTCAGAGTAACAATGGTCAAGATGATGTGTAGGCTTGAANCCTGGGCAACCCTGCAACCTCTCCTCATCAGAATGATGAGGAGGAGAAATCCCCGCCAGAAAAGAAAAGATAATGAGTCTGTGGCCTCTGCCACAGAACTGATGGATATAGATATAACCAAATAGTCAGAAATGGAGTTCAGAGTAACAATGGTCAAGATGATGTGTAGGCTTGAAAAAAATATTAACAAAAATATTAATGAGAATATAAAATCTCTAAGGGTGGAAATGAGAGTGAATCTGGCAGAAATTAAAAATGCTATGAATCAAATGCAGTCAAAACTAGACGCTCTGAGGACCAGGGTAAATGAGGCAGAAGACCGAATTAGTGAACTGGGGGATGGGATGGTGGAGGAGAAAGTTAGAACAGAAACTTGGCTCAAAAAAATCCAATCTCAAGAATGTAGATTATAGGAGATTACTGACTCAATGAAACATTCCNCAAGAACGAATCAGTGAATTGGAGGATGGGTTAGTAGAAGAGAAAGTTAGAACAGAAACTTGGCTCAAAAAAATCCAATCTCAAGAATGTAGGTTACGGGAGATTACTGACTCAATGAAACGTTCCAATGTCAGAATCATCGGCATCCCCGAGGGGGTGGAGAAAGAGAGAGGTCTAGAAGACATATGTCAACAAATTGTAGCTGAGAACTTCCCTAATCTGGCAAAGGAAACAAGCATTCATGTCCAAGAGGCAGAGAGGANTATCGGCATCTCTGACGGGGTGGAGAAAGAGAGAGGTCTAGAAGACATATGTGAACAAATTGTAGCTGAGAACTTCCCTAATCTGGCAAAGGAAACAAGTATTCGTGTCCAAGAGGCAGAGAGGACCCCTCCCAAGGTCAATGAGAACAGACCTACATCACGTCACGTCACAGTGCAATTTGCAAATATTAGATCCAAGGATACAGTATTGAAAGAGGCCAGGGGGAAGAAAATTCTTAAGTACAGAGGGAAAAATATCAGAATAACTTCAGACCTGTCTACAGAGACATGGCAGGCTAGGAAGGGTTGGCAGGGTATTTTCAAAGCTCTATCTCAGACAACATGCAGCCAAGGATCCTTTATCCAGCAAGGCTGTCATTCAGAATTGACAGAGAGATAAGGAACTTCCAGGATCGCAAGAAACTGAAGGAATTTGTAACCACAAAACCAGCCCTATAGGAGATATTAAGGGGGGTTTTATAAAAGTAAAAAGGCCCTAAGAGTGATACAGAACAGAAATTTACAATCTATAGAAACAAAGACTTCACAGGCAACATGACATCATTAAAATCATATCTCTCAATAATCACTCTCAATGCGAACGGCCTAAATGCTCCCATAAAACACCACAGGGTTGCAGATTGGATAAAAAGACATGACCCATCCATTTGCTGTCTACAAGAGACTCATCTTGTACCTAAAGCTACATCCAGACTGAAAGCGAAGGGATGGAGAACCATTTTTCATGCCAATGGACCTCAAAAGAAAACTGGGGTAGCAATTCTCATATCAGACAGATTAGATTTTAAACTAAAGACTATAGTTAGAGACACAGAAGGGCACTATATTATTCTTAAAGAATGTATCCAACAAGTGGATATGAAAATTATAAATATCTATGCCCCCAACAGAGGAGCAGCTAGATAAACAAGCCAACTCTTAACCAGAATAAAGAGACATATAGATAATAACACGTTAATAGTAGGGGACCTCAACACTCCACTATCAGAAATAGACAGATCAACTAAGCAGAAAATCAGCAAAGAAACAAGAGCTTTGAATGACATACTAGACCAGATGGACCTCATAGATATATACAGAACACTACACCCCAGAACAACAGAATACTCATTCTTTTTGAATGCACATGGAACTTTCTCCAGAACAGACCATATACTGGGTCACAAAACAGGTCTCGACTGATACCAAAAGACTAAGATTATTCCCTGCATGTTCTCAGACCACAGTGCTTTGAAACTGGAACTCAATCACAAGAAAAAATTTGGAAGAAACTCAAACACTTGGAAACTAAGAATCATCCTGCCCAAGAATGATTGGGTAAACCAAGAAATTAAAAATCAGTTTAAACAATTTTTGGAGACCAATTAGAATGAAAACACATTGGTCCAAAACCTATGGGACACTGCTAGCTAAGGTGGNCCTGGAAACCTATAAACTACCAAGACTGAAACAGGAAGAAATAGATTTCTTAAATAGGCCAATTAACTATGAAGAAATTGAGTCAGTGATAAACAACCTTCCAAATAATAAAACTCCAGGCCCAGACGGTTTTCCTGGGGAATTCTACCAAACATTCAAAGAAGAAATAATACCTATTCTCCTAAAGCTATTTCAAAAAATAGAAACAGAAGGAAAGCTACCAAACTCATTCTATGAGGCTAATATTACCTTGATCCCCAAACCAGGCAAAGACCCCCTCAAAAAGGAGAATTACAGACCGATTTCTCTAATGAATATGGATGCCAAAATCCTCAACAAGATCCTTGCTAATAGAATCCAACAGTACATTAAAAGGATTATCCATCATGACCAAGTGGGATTCATACCTGGGATGCAAGCATGGTTCAACACTCGCAAATCAATCAATGTGATACATCATATCAACAAGAAAAGACTCAAGAACCATATGATCCTCTCAATTGATGCAGAAAAAGCATTTGACAAAATACAGCATCCTTTCCTGATTAAAACCCTTCAGAGTGTAGGAATAGAGGGTACATTTCTCAATCTCATAAAAGCCATCTATGAAAAGCCTACTGCAAGCATTATTCTCAATGGGGAAAAGCTGGAAGCCTTTCCCTTAAGATCAGGAACACGACAAGGATGCCCACTCTCGCCACTATTATTCAACATAGTACTAGAAGTCCTTGCAACAGCAATCAGAAGACAAAAAGGGATCAAAGGTATCCAAATCGGCAAAGAAGAAGTCAAACTGTCTCTCTTTGCAGATGACATGATACTCTATATGGAAAACCCAAAGGAATCCACTCCCAAACTATTAGAAGTTATAGAACAATTCAGTAAGGTGGCAGGATACAAAATCAATGCCCAGAAATCAGTTGCATTTCTATACACGAATAACGAGACTGAAGAAAGAGAAATTAGGGAATCCATCCCATTTACAATAACACCAAAAACCATACGTTACCTTGGAATTAACTTAACCAGAGACGTAAAGGACCTATATCCTAGAAACTATAGATCACTTTTGAAAGATATTGAGGAAGACATAAAAAGATGGAAAAATATTCCATGCTCATGGATTGGAAGAATTAACATAGTTAAAATGTCCATACTACCCAGAGCAATCTACACTTTCAATGCTATCCCGATCAAAATACCGAGGACATTTTTCAAAGAACTGGAACAAATAGTCCTTAAATTTGTATGGAACCAGAAAAGGCCCCGAATCTCCAAGGAACTGTTGAAAAGGAAAAACAAAGCTGGGGGCATCACAATGCCGGATTTCGAGCTGTACTACAAAGCTGTGATCACAAAGACAGCATGGTACTGGCACAAAAACAGACACATCGACCAATGGAACAGAATAGAGAACCCAGAAATGGACCCTCGGCTCTTTGGGCAACTAATCTTTGATAAAGCAGGAAAAAACATCCGGTGGAAAAAAGACAGTCTCTTCAATAAATGGTGCTGGGAAAATTGGACAGCTACATGCAAAAGAATGAAACTTGACCACTCTCTCACACCATACACAAAAATAAACTCCAAATGGATGAAAGACCTCAATGTGAGACAGGAATCCATCAAAATTCTAGAGGAGAACATAGGCAACAACTTCTATGACATCGGCCAGAGCAACCTTTTTCACGACACATCTCCAAAGGCAAGAGAAATAAAAGATAAAATGAACTTATGGGACTTTATCAGGATAAAGAGCTTCTGCACAGCCAAGGAAACAGTCAAAAAAACTAAGAGACAGCCCACGGAATGGGAGAATATATTTGCAAAGGACACCACAGATAAAGGACTGGTATCCAAGATCTACAAAGAACTTCTCAAACTCAATACACGAGAAACAAATAAACAAATCATAAAATGGGCAGAAGATATGAACAGACACTTTTCCAATGAAGACATACAAATGGCTAACAAACCCATGAAAAAATGTTCAACATCATTAGCCATCAGGGAAATTCAAATCAAAACCACACTGAGATACCACCTTACGCCAGTTAGAATGGCAAAGATAGACAAGGCAAGAAACAACAATTGTTGGAGAGGATGTGGAGAAAGGGGATCCCTCCTACATTGTTGGTGGGAATGCAAGTTGGTACAGCCACTCTGGAAAACAGTGTGGAGGTCCCTTAAAAAGTTAAAAATTGAGCTACCCTATGACCCAGCCATTGCACTACTGGGTATTTACCCCAAAGATACAGACATAGTGAAGAGAAGGGCCATATGCACCCCAATGTTCATAGCAGCATTGTCCACAATAGCTAAATCGTGGAAGGAGCCGAGATGCCCTTCAACAGATGACTGGATAAAGAAGATGTGTTCCATATATACAATGGAATATTACTCAGCCATCAGAAAGAACGATTACACAACATTTGCAGCAACATGGACGGGACTGGAGGAAATTATGCTAAGTGAAATAAGTCAAGCAGAGAAACATAATTATCATATGGTTTCACTCATTTATGGAACATAAGAAATAGGAAGCTCGGTAGGAGAAGGAAGGGAAGAATGAAGGGGAGTAAACAGAAGGGCGAATGAACCATGAGAGACTGTGGACTTTGGGAAACAAACTGAGGGCTTCAGAGGGGAGTGGGGAGGGGGATTGGGATAGGCCAGTGATGGGTAGTAAGGAGGGCACATATTGCATGATGCACTGGGTGTTATATGTAAATAACGAATCATGGAACACTGCGTCAAAAACTGGGGATGTACTGTATCGTGAATCATATAACAAAATAAAAATTATTAAAAATAAATAAATAAAAGAACACAACCATGTAGGTGCCTTGATCTTGGACTTCCCAACCTCCAGAAATATGAGAAATAAATGTCTGTTTTTGTAAGCTATCCAGTCTGTCGCATTTTATTACAGAAGTCTAAATAGACTGAGACACTTAGATTTTTGTTCCCTTCATGTTCCCTAGTTAGTGACTTCTCCGATCCTCCAACCATCCCTTCTAGGCTTGATTTCTGGCTTCTCTCACAGTATTATAATGGCTAATCTTGGTAATAAATCACTCATTTCAGGTCTTTTGTTTCCCAACCAAACTCATCTCATAATTTTGTGAGTCAGGAACTTGTGAGTCTAAAGCGCTCCAGGGAGTGATTCTTCCATCTGCAAGTACTGACTGGGTCACTAGATGGTATTCAGCTGGTAGCTGGACTAGTGGCAGGTCCCAAACAGTCTCAGTCACATGAAGGGCACCTTGGTAGGGGTATCTGGAAAGCTGAACCATACTTGCCCCCTTTACATCTCCGTGTGTCTCTTCTACAGGAGATCTGAACTTCCTACAAGGAGCCTCAGGGCTCCAGGACAGCAGGAAGCTGCCAGGCCTCATGAAGGCTGGCCTGGAGCTGGCACAACATCCCCTCCACAGCACTTCACTGATTAACGCAACCTTAATGAAGGAACAAGAAAGAGACCCAACGTCCTGATGGGAGGGATGCCAAAGAATTTTCAGTCATCTTAAATGCACCACCAAACCAGCTGGCCTTGTTCGTGTTAAAGCCAGTTTGGTTAGAATTATGCCCTGTCCTCGTGTTTCCTCCTCACCCCTTTTGCTGCCCTTTCCCACATTTATTTATTTATCTACTCATTCAGTTATTTCATGTGATCCTTAAGATTAACAAATCCTTTCATGTGGCCATCTGCTTCTCAAATAAGATTATAAGCTCTTTTAGAAAAGGACTGGATTCTCTCCCATACCTATCTGCTATCTCCAGTTTCCCCAAGTCTGTGGGCTCTGGGAAGCTCACAGATACAGAAAACCCAGTCTATGAGAAGGGAGGCCTGGGGATCAAACATGGTAGAGTCCTAGTGGCCGAGGAAATGGGAGCAAAGTGTAAGGTCTGAAGTAGTGAGTGTCGTATCATGCTATCATGTCGTAGTCAGTGGCACCCTGTCACACAGCAGTCTAAAGCTCCTTTTAGACCAACTACGAGTGTGCAAATAGGTAGTTCTCTTACTTTCCTTAAAAACTTTTTATCATTTTTTTAAAAAAACCTTTATATAATTTTAAATTAATCTTCACCATGAGCCAGAGTTTAAAAGCAACGGGTAAGAAACTTCCTTAAAAAACAAAAAAAGCTTTTGATTTTGAAATCATTTTAAACTTCTGTAGAAGTTGGAAAAATAGGACAAAGAGTTCCTGTGTACTCTTCACCCAGTAAAATGATCAAAGCTAGAAAGTTGTTTCTGACTTAATTCTATTCACTAAACTACAGAGGTTATTCAGATTTCACAAGTGTTTATGTATTCCTTTACTTCTATGTTAGAGATTGTGAAATGTCACCACATGTATAGTGGCATAAAGCTATGACCACAATTGGGATGCAGGACTGTTTCATGACCCCCCAAAATTTCCACATGCCACCTTTTATCGCCAGATACTCCACCACGCCCATCACAGACAACACAATATAGAGTGCAGCGGGACAACGGTAACAGCCATGCACACCTCCACTGAGAACAGAGAGGAATAAGAAAACACCAGACGTCAATCCATAACAATGAAGTAACTCTACAGGGTGAAACTTCTGAGGTCCCCGCACCCTGGCAGGAGAACAAAGTCTTTAATTAGACCCTAATTCTGCTTTCTGGGAAAGTCACAGTTTGACTCCCACGAGAAGCAGACTCTGACAGAGATCAGCACCAGGAGGCTACCAGAAAATGCTCCTGGGAATAACTCCTGTGGAGAAAAGCCAGTGAGCAGAATTGAGAAGACAGGCAGCTCTCCATCCACATTCTCACTGGAAGCTTCAGCCACCCCGTGGCAGGGTGGGGGGGGGCGGTTCCAAAGGTGGGCTGTCCCCTCAGCACTGTCCTGAGATGGATTGAGAAAACTGGCTTTTTATTCTCACATTGAATGACCCTAGATCTGGGAAGCTGCCATGTCTTTGGCAAGGAAGCAGAAGGCTGTTGGCCATCAGCACTCCCAATATCGGGGCCAAGAAGTTTCATCCTCTGGAATGGAGGTGTGCATGCAGCATCCCAGCATCTCTCCCCGCTCCATCCTGCCCCAGGAGAGGAACTGTCTTTACAACCTGTGTTGCTGGACCATGAGGGCTCTGAAAACCTTACAGAGAGTACAGGGCACTATCCGGATATTCTGGCCTTTGAGCCAGATGGGGTAGCACTTAGGAGGAGGTCGGCGGTCTATATGTGGGAGTGAGAACACGGGTAGACTTTGGCAGAGACAGGGATCTCCCCAGCAGAACTGTGCGCCCCCACCTCAGGAATGCAGTTTCTGGGAACTGGCACTCCAGGCATAGACGTCACTTCTCATGTCCCCTACTAACAGCAGTCACGGTGGCCCCGTGTCTATTTCCGTTCATTGAAACAAACACAAAAGTGATGTACACCATACATAACCCAGGCCCTTCAAAACCTCCCAGCACTGCTTCTCCAAGCTCCTTCCCCTTCTGCCTGGGTGCAATGAACTTAATTCCCTAGGCAACTCTGGAAACCAAGTGCTGAAGGTAACAACCTCAGTCAGCCCTGGTCCCAGATAACGGCATGAAGGAGAGCCTTCCTCCATCCTGTTTACCTACCAGTACTGTTTTGTGAAGAGCCCTCATGCCGTTTTGTGTTTTTGTCATGGTAGCTAACTTTACGTGATCTAATACCACACACACACACAGAGTTTAAAACATAACTTTTAGAAGACACTATTTAACAGCCGTCCCTGTGATATAAAGTTTTTAGGCAGAAATCTAACAAATCTGCAAGACCTTAATGGGGAAATTATTAAAGTTTGTTGAAAGACATTAAAGGAAAGTGACAGTGATACAGGAACACAGAAGAGAGAATGGTCACGTCCACACAGAGGAAGATATAATAATGTAAAGATGTCGCTCTTCTTAAAATGATACTAGAGATTAAGTGCAAGTCCTCCCAGTCATCCGTGAGGGATTCCATGAGACCTGATGAGCTCATTTTAAATGGCTATAGAATAAAAGTGGCTCAAAAGAACTAAGGCATTCCTGAATAAGAACAAGATGGGACAACTCTCCTTTCTAGAGATAATTATTTTTAATTCTTAGGATTATGGTAACATGGCATCCGTGCAGAGCCAGAGGAAAAGCCTTGCGCCAGGACAAAGAGCCCTGCAACTGAGCCATGTGCCCACTGAACCGCGATCTATGATGGGTGAGGCTGAAAGAACAGACCATTGGATAAATGGAGCCAGGGAAGGAATCAGTCATCTCAAATTAGATTAGACTTGAAGGGGAAAAGCAAAGCTCTGAAAACTTTTAGAAGAACTACAGAACAGTATCTTTATAAACTAAGAGTGGAAAAAATTTCTTTTTTTTTT
>NC_048220.1:80277368-80285342 GCF_002007445.2 Ailuropoda melanoleuca | reverse complement strand
TGGGGCTCGGATCCCATAACGCCGGGATCACGCCCTGAGCCGAAGGCAGACGCTTAACCGCTGTGCCACCCAGGCGCCCCGGAAAAAATTTCTTAAATAAAGCACATAACCCATAAAATAAATGACTGGATATATTAAAATTACGAGCTTATGGTTATCAAAATATACCACAAAGAAAGTGAAAATAGAAGCTACAAAACTCTTAAAAATAATGAGGAAGACGATCTGATAAAAAGTGGTCAAAGTGTGTGAGTGAATGTAGACCGACAGGAACATGTACACTGTGGGTAGCAGTAGTAATTAATACAAGAGATACCTCGGTATTAGCTTATAAAGTTTAATTTTGGCTTCATGCACATGAAAACTAGGAAAGTCATGTCATAATGTTCACGGTTCGAATAGTTAAGTGTTTTTGATAGTGCAAAAGAGGGAGAAATCACCATGTCTGTAGGCAGACAACGGATACACCGTGACGGACTTATACAGTGGGATGTTACTCAGGAGTGAAAGTAAGTGTGTTACGGCTCTGGGCCTCAACACGAATACATCCCAGACACAAAAGGTCGAGTTAAAAAAAATAACACTTAGATTTAGATTTCATACATACAATATAATTTACATAACTTTTAAAACACGAAATTTAGATAGCACACCTTTAAATGTATTACAGCTATAACAAAAGTGAGACAATGCTAACCATGAAAGCCAGAAGAGCAGTGAGCCCATTAGGCATTCGTTGCAACATGAAGAAGGGACCCCTGAACTACTCAGAGTGAGAAGTGAAGACGGTAACACCTGAGGTGAGTTTTGAAGAAATAAGATGAGCGAGTGAAGGACAGGGAGGAGGGAGGAAGGAAATAAGAGACACAGCATGAGAGAGATGAAGGAGAACTTGAGACTGTGCTGAGAATGACGCTGGGCTGTGGTGAGTGTGTGCTGGTGAATGTTTAACACCTGTATGCACACACACGCATATGTAGATACATAACACATGTATACATGTGTAAGTTTACTGTGGTCTCTGGGGGGAAATGTGCAGGAACACATGCACACCATATGTATATATAGACACATGTATGTACATAAATACACAAGCTTACTGTGGTCCCCGGGGGGAAATGTGCACGTGCACACGCCATATGTATATATAGACATACAGCCATACATACACATATATTTAAGTTTTTTGTGAATTTTAATGCTATGAACGATGTGTAGCCCACAATTTGCAAATAATAATAAAACATGAAATACTCCGTATTGTAAATTCCGTAGAGCCAACTGTCTCTCAAAAAACATTTCAGTGATTTTTGCTAAACTCTTCTATCCTTGGCCAACCTACAGTTTCAAGTTAACCATGATCTGACAGTTGGAGTCACATCCCAATCCGGTAATTTTACCTAAAAAACTTACTGTGATTAATTTTGATGTATGGCCTACTTTTCAAACTGTTTCTCACCCTTACACAAATTTGACTCGTGAAACCAAAACCTCTTCAGGCTTCGGTACAACCATATATGAGAACTTCAGTCTTTCATCATTGACGCAAACAACTTCTTTGCTGAACTGGGTACAGTGTGTAATACCGAAAGAATATTTCCTCAAGTTGAATGCTATCCACTAAGTAAAGGCTAGAGGCTCAATATGCTTTTAAATTCAACCTGAATATCTAACATTTTCGCCATCACTTACTAAAGTCCAGACAATCAACAAAACCACCCCCGATCTGCAGCATTTGCCTATTGCTAGAGTGACGCCTTCCCACCGTGGCTGACTTCAGGCTGCCAACATAAAGTCAATGAATAGGACTTTGGGGAGAGATGGGCAGTGTTTCCACCAGCCAGATACATTAGACAAGAGGAAAGGAAAAAAAAGCAGTAAAGCAGTAAAGTAAAAAGTGATGACTTTTCAGTATTTATCTTTAATTCTAAAATACTTCGTTTTTAATTACTAGGTTTTAATTATTTTAAAATAGGTGTATATAAGTTATTTTTAAATATGGCCATTTTAGCAACTGGCTTTCACAATTCCTGAAAATTTGGCAATTGGCTCTTGTGCGCTGGAATTAGTCCTCTCCAAGCCACCACCTGGAGGATGGGCTGAGTGAGCCAATGGACTGGGGCAAGAGAAGCCGCAAGAATGTTTGCTGGCGCCTCTACCTGGAAATCAGTGGTACTGCAGTTTCCCTGCTGGGATGGGGCCTTGCGCACGGAGTCTGGCTAATGGAATATGAGTGCAAGTGACTGCATCGCTTCCAGGCCTGGCCGATGACACTCTCCCCACCCACCTCACTCCCACAGGAGATTTCATCTCCCTTCCCCAATCTGCCAGCTGAATGGAGAAGACTCCGCAGTCTCAGAAGATGGACGCAAAAGAAGTAAGAAACCTGGCTCCTTAAAATTGTGTAGAGCAGAATCCCCTCCTGCCTGACCCCTCCACCCATCCACCCGCTCACATGCTGACCAGCACAAGCCTGAGATGAGCAAGAGAAACCTGTATTTGGTAAATTACCGAGATTTCAGGTCTTCTCTGTCTGTCCTAACAATGAGGGGCTGATTTTTGTTTTTGTTTGTGTTTTACCTCAACAAATACAAAATCAATACAGGGTTTTCTTTTGTTTGTTCTGCTTTTCAGTGAGAGTCTTGGCTGTGTTCTGTGTCCATCTTTACTGCTCCCCTTCATTGTTTCAAGCCTAAACTTCAATTTGGAGACTACTGAAGATCTGGGCCAGAAAAACAGATCTCTGTGAACAGGTCCCCACAGAGTGGGAATTATACTGAAAAACAAAAACCCACCTGCTCTTTGACATCCTTTTTTGTTTGTTTGTTTGTTTGTTTTTTTCTTAGGAGAAGCAGCTCCTAAGCCTGGGGGTCTGAAATTCCTTAGGGCCTTCAGAGAAAGGCAGGTAGAAAATCTTAAATGCCCCAGGAAGGAAAGTGTGTCCTCCTCCAACAATAACAAATCAAGCTTTCATCCTTGAACAGCAACACTAAAGGGAGTAGCAAATAAGACCAGGATAAAGACATTAATTTTTAGAAAATCAGGCCTCCACAAAAAATATCGACCAGTCTCCCAGGGGAGAGCCATTCCTGCAGGACAGCTGGTGGGCACCAGACCAAGTTCAAATACATCTCCTCCTTCCTCCCTCAGCACTGCAAGTGGACGCTGCTCAGCCATCTGACCTTTGGGTTACGTGAGCAACATTATTCCTCTCTGCTTGGGGCGTCCTTAGTTCTTGTTTCATTTTTTCCTTTCATTGGGAATGCTTCCACACACCTTTAGCAATAATATTATCTTTCGCAGTCTGGGGTCTCTCCCTTTTTTTATCTTTTAGTGGGATCCTTTCAAATACTTCCTGGCTTGAGTTCTTTCTCTGTTTGCAGACCCTCTGTTACATGGTAAGATAGGCACATCTCTCCTGAGCCTCACCTTGTTAGCAATCCCCAAACACAAACACACAGATGTGTCACTCTTTTATCTTCACCTATGGTGTTAGACCCTCCAGTCTCAAAACCTTTCCTGTGTTCCTTTTTCTCAGAGAGAATAAGAGGTAGGGTTTTTGAAAGTAATCTGAAATTGAAATTAGCTCAGAGATTATTTTATGATACATTCAGATCCAAATTGACTGAGAGATATGAAATATTTAAAGTGCTTCTCTCAAAGATACGGCTCCTTTTATAGATGCACCAAATGCTAAATAAATGCCCTGCCTTACATAAATTACTTAGCAAAAATTGCAATAATGCTATCTAATCAAGTCCAGCAGCGTGTCTTCTCAAAACTTGCTATTGGGTTTCCTATTTTCAACACTTTTCTACCATCAGTGCTGTGTATCTGTGCTTTTTCATCTATATTATTTAGGGACAATAAAAATCAAAAGCCCATTATTCAATATCATAGAAAAATAAAGAAATTCTAATATATAACACCCAGCTGCTACTATTTTTGGACCCTATCTTCTATGGACTTTAAGGAAGAGGAACTATGACAATGATCTATTGCTGATGCCATCCATTATCCATTCATCATTTTTCTGGTAATTGTACCTCAGTTCCCCCCACCCCCTTGTTAGCTCCAATGCTTGGGAAAGGTTTGGCTGCAGACAGAAGAGTGAAGTAAGTGACCTAGGTCACATCCAGAGTATTTCTCCAGGTGAGGGAGTACGGAGAAGGGCAAGTAAGCTCCTCAGAGCTGGTGAGAAATAAGGTAACTGTTTCTGGAGCTTGTACTAGCTTCTATAGAGCTATGCCTTTCTCTTGGGTCTCTCACTCAGGCTCCCTACAATCATCATCTCCCATATATGCTATACGAACGCACTATGTTGTCTTACATTTACTTGCAGGAGCATGGGGGAGTGGGGGGGCAGGTTAGCATACCCCCCCCAGTCCACCTTCCTTGAAGCAGCCCAAACTGGCTTGTGAACACTGCTTCAAACCAATTCACCCCCAGCTGAAAACATTCCAGTGGTTTCTGTGATGGCCAATAGGAATCCACCAAGTGTGACCCTGCCAACTTCTGACCTTTTCTTCGTCCAAAGCTCCTTATTTACAGTTCTAGCTACACCAGCCTTCTGTTCACCCTTAAAATAGGTCAAGCTCATTTCTGTCTCAGGACATTCGCACCTGTTGTTTATTCTTCTTTGAAGCATCTTTCTTAGGATATTTCCATGGCCGTTTCCTCATTTAGGACTTAAAAAAAATCTTCTGAAAAGTTCTTACCCTACCACTGTCTAAAGTACTCACCCTATCACCAACTCTCTATCATAGTTCTTCATGATGTATGTAATACCTAACTCTGTTCTACTAAGATCCTCTCTTCCCTCTGGACTACCAGCTGAGAATAAAGGGGAGAAATTTCATAGTATCTTATGGAGTAAAGAGAGAACCTGGAGGAGAATGGAATCGATGGGAAAGCAGAGAACTGGAGAAACCATACCCTGATGATGATGTTTGATTCCTGGCTTAAACAAAACCCAAAGCCACCTAGCCCTTCTCTTCTCAATTACATTATATGTCAAAATCTTTCTTAAGTCTGTGTGAGCTGGGCTTTCTGCCACCTGAGTTTAAGATATTGTGAACTCCATCTGACCAAAGAAAAATTAGTAGGGACATCATTTAAAGGAAAAAAAAAAAAAAGCAAGCCGCAGGATGCTCCTTAAAAAAATTGTTTTAAGTGTGTTTAAGAGCAAAGTAAAGCTAACAAAACTTGAAGATATTTAAGTCAAACAAAACTTTTATTCATTATTTTGACATAAATTACAAAGAATGACGTGCAGTCCTCTTCCCTAGAGGTTCTTTAAGAGAGTGTCTCATCTACTTGAGGTGACTGAATTGGCACCTGGTATGATGACAGAGGGAGAACGACCTGACCTCAAGCTTTTTTTGATCCTGTGAAGTAGGTAGATAGAATTTTTTTTTTAAACCATGGAAAATGGCTGTTCTAGTCATGAAAGTTGTCTTTAAAAAAGTGAGCATGTTTAAAGATAACACAATGTAAATGTGCTTGGAGCATGAAGTTTAAAAAAAAAAAAGTAATAAAGCAGCGTTCTCTCATTAGGGAGGGCAAACTAATGCCATGTGATGGTGGCTGGTCCAAGATGCCTGCGGGATATGGCCGGGGGGCCTCCATATCACTTCGGTATGCTTTAAGAGCCCTATTCTGCCGTACATGAGATCAACATTCCTAACATCTGATATCTGGAACTAAATGTCATTTGAAGAACATGCACCACACCCATGTCAACACCCTACTTAATAATTATTACAATAATAATACTAATAACCTGACATTTTGGAGCAGTCTCTGTATGTCAGGTACTGTTCTAAATACCAAACATGTAGCATCTCTTCTAATCCACTAATCCAATGAAGTAGGTCTTATTAATTATTCCATTTTATAACTGAAGTCACTTAAGCTGAAAGGGCATTTATTCTGTTGATGGACAAAATGTCAACGTCTCAAGAAAGGATAACCAAGATAAGATGTGTAAACTACAAAGGACAAAGCCAAGTGAAGAACTGAAGAGCCAGCAAACTCGGTCCTCACCCGAATTTGGATCGGATCAGATCATCTGATCAGCTATTGTGAATATTTTCTTGGAGTTTAATACTATGAGCAAACCAGATAAAATCTGAAACTCTGTAATTTTTCACAGAACTGGGATGGGGTAGTTTATATTCAGCATAAGGCAAAAACTCTCAATGTCAGAGAAGAGGCTGAGGAAGCTGAGCTACTTAAGGAGATCAAATGGCAGAGAATTCAATAAGGCCAGATTGTGTGTGACGCAGGAAACGATAATGGGCCAGTCTGGAAATAAAAATAGGGAAGTCCAAGGAACTTAATGCATGCAAGGATTTTTTTTCCCCCAGTGAAAGAAGTCAATTTGAAAAGCTTCAGGGAAAATAAAAGTTCTGTGTTGAGATGAGGTTTTAGATGCACGAAGAGCTTAAAACACTTTCAGCTTGACATGACTTGGCTTCAAGGTCTAGTCGTCTCATTACGAAGCGTAGACGATGTAACTATAGCAGGACTCTTACCATGAACCGAGAGACCTAAAACAGTAAGGAAGAAGGTCTGACTGCAAACATGAGTGCGAGGCTGGCTAACGTCCTCTCTTTTAAAGGGAATAGATTTTTTACACCTCCCATGTACATGGCATCTTTCACAGCAACGGAATAATTCTTCAGTGACAACTCTGTACTCAGGGACCAAATCATGGGGAAGTGTATTGGAGAAGCGGATCCCGAGGACCCAGCAACAATGAAGAGGGACCCCCAGGGCTGTACCCCAGCAAGGCTCTGGCTAGAACCATGACTCAGGGAGGCTCGTGCCATCCACGTCTCTTAGCTCATTGCCTGTGTAGTCTTCTGTATGCCCCAGTACACAACAAGGGGTAGCAGGAAGTAAGGCTTAATAAAAAATTTAATTTGCAAGGGATGTTTTCAAAATAAGACAGTAAATAACTGTCTTTCTAGTTGTTGGTTGCAACACTGCTCTGGAAAAAAGGTGTGAGACCTCTTGAGATACTTCCTTATCTCTGCTACCAGGATTCCAAACAGTTCGAATTTCCAGAGTACCTCCCCACTGAGTCATTCCTTCATCGTCCTAAGGTTCTGGGATCATAGGTAGGCTTCTTTCCTTCTTTCAGATACGAGCATAGAGGTTTGCAGAAACTAGGGGATCTTATAAATGCCTCCGCTGAAAAAACGGACAACCTGAGGTGGAAACTGTTGGAATCTTGAACTCCCCCGGCTCCCAGCTTGGGGTCCCAGAGTCCTAGGACCCATCATTTTCACTACTGCTTTTTAATTCCTCTCTTCTTATGCTCTCAGTGTATTGTGATGAACAGTAGTACCCATCTATAAAATGCAACCTAACAAGTACGGTAAATCCATTTGAAATCGTGCAATATGATTGAGATCTGTCTGCCTCCTTTTCTTCTGGCTTCTGCTAACACACCCGGCCAAACTCAGAAGGTGCAGCTGGAGTCCCTCTCTGAGTCTTTTTTAAACATCAATTGGAAGCTGAAACTCAAAGCAGTGTGACCCCGGCACAACCTGAAACCTAAAAGTTTCCCAAAGCTCTTCTGTGAATTAAATGGGCAAGTTTCAAAAACACACACAGGGCATTTGAATGAGGTTCAGGGTAGCCGGTCAGAAAAAGGAATGGAACAAAAGAAGGGCGAACTTAAACTCAAAGAGCAGGCATTCTGACAACACGAGCAGGCAGACAGTGGCACCCAGGCCACGCAGAGCTTCCCTGGCCTGGGACAGAGCCACGGTCCTTGAGCCTCTGGCAGCAGTGTAACTAATTAGAGAGGCCAGGATACCAAGGTCAAAGCATGATCTGGTCCCCTAGACATGACTAGGACATTTTCATAGCTGCCACCTTTCCTAGGGACACCTTGAAACTTTGTGGGTCAATGTAAAAGCCAATCTCTTTCAGCAGTGCAGTGGTGTTTCTGGGGATGACTCG